>NC_081408.1:124786606-125090356 GCF_030272615.1 Cryptomeria japonica | reverse complement strand
TAGATTCTTGCGTTTTTAACGTTCAATTCCTTCATTTTCACGTCCCAAATCAATCATTTGGTGGTCCTTCTAACTTGGATCTCTTCTTTGTGCGAGCAAGTGCGTCCCATGACCATTATCGCCCTGGTCCCTTGGAGAGGGACAGGAGCGATCTTCATGTTTTTGCATTCACCTTGCGTCCTTTGACCTTCGAAATATCATTGCTTGTGTCCTTTGCGCTTATTTCCACTTGCTTTTGCAAGGTACCTTCGATGTTATAAGGATCATCGCCCTTGTCCCTTGGAGAGGGACAGGAGCGATCCACATGTTTTCCTTGGTCTTGGCGATTTTAAACTTCGATCTCTTTTGCAATGTCTTTCAAACGTTGTCCTTCGCCTTACCTAACCTTGCTTCGCTTTGATCTTTGAAGGGACGGGAGTGTTTTAATAGCATCGCCTTGGTCCTTGTCCAAAGGACAGGAGCGATCTTGATTTTTTCACGTTCAATATGCATTTTTGACCTTCGATCCTTCATTGTGATGTTTTCCAAACGCCGTCCTTTGTCTTGCTTAACCTCGCCTTGCTTCGATTTTGGAGGAATATGAGCGCTTTTGATAGGATCGCCCTGGTCCTTGTCCAAAGGACAGGAGCGATGTGGGGCCTTTACACCATTCGGCGATGTTTGGACGTTCAAAACTCTTGTTTATCACCTTGTTGTCATACCATGGACCCTCCAGAACATTGCAATGTTTTGTCCTTACGTAAATTTTGCATGAAATGGGCAATGCATCTAACATCGCCCTGGTCCCTTCCTGAGGGACAGGAGCGAAGTTCATCATCATGTGCTTGTTCTTGTTTGTACCAACTTGCAATCAACTTCATTGCGTGAAATGACGTCCTTTCGACCTTCTTGGTTGCTCGAAACTTGTTTGCCTTTTGAAATCTACGCCATTATGTAGATATCGCTCTGGTCCCTTGCCAAAGGACAGGAGCGATCTAGGTCTTTAGAGTGCAAATCCTTCCATGTGATGACCCTTGTAACGTTGAGCTTGGTGGAAATGCCTTGAAATGTCCTCGCCACCTTTTGTCCTGGCTTGGATCGGTCTTGAACCTTGGAGGGACGACCTTGGACTTGAGAGGGACGTATCTTCACCATTGTATCGCCCTGGTCCCTTGGAGAGGGACAGGAGCGATCCTTCCCTTGTGGCCTTCATCTTACTTTGCCATGCTCTAAGTTTATATTCAACGGACTCGTCCTTCTTCCCTCCATTCGTTCATGCCTTGACATCATTTGTAACTTTGCAAGAAGAGCAATTATATCAAAAATCGCTCTGGTCCCTTCCTGAGGGACAGGAGCGAACTAGGCATTTAGCACTGGTATGGATGTCCCAAAAATCTTCAATTTATATTCAATGCATTCAGCTCATGCTTTCCCTTGTTTTTGAACGTAAACTTGCCTTGACCCTTGTCTGGATTTTGCAAAATGGAGGAAATCGCTCTAGTCCCTGGGAGAGGGACGAGAGCTACAAGGTACCTCGCCCTGGTCCCTTGGAGAGGGACAGGAGCGATTTAGTCAACATAGGTCATTTTCCTTCGTTTTTGTATCTCAAATTATATTCATTTGGCAAAGCATCTTCCCTTGGACGTCCTCAAATTGCTAAGTCATTAAAATCTTGCAAGGATGAGGTGAAATTTGATTCGTAGCTCCGGTCCTTCACTGAGGGACAGGAGCGATTTTCCTCCTGGAGGCATTTCTGTGCTCATGAAAATCTTCAATTTATATTCAAATGAAAGATCTTGTCGTTCTCCATCACTTCAAACGTAAACTTCGTCTGGACTCTGCAAGGACAATGAGATTTTTGAAAATGAGCTCCCGTCCTTCACTGAGGGACAGGAGCGATTTTGCTCCTACAGGCCAAAATAACAAGAATTTTCACATTTTAACACTTCACGAGGCGAAAACAAATCAATTCCAATGCCCAGGATCAAACTTCAAAAAAGTCAAAATTTGGTCAAAATATTCAATCAGACAAAAATTCATATTGACGGTCATCATTTAGACAAGTTTAAGCTCTGCATGAACATTCCAATTGAAAATTAGACCATTTTGGCGAATTCATTGCATTCAAAATTTTGCATTCTAGAAAAGAAGCTCAAAAAGCTCTCAAAAATGACTGGATTTTGGCTTGAAAAGGCAAAATTTAAAACCCTAAGGCTTGGCCCTAAATCCAGGCGACTAACTAACTAACAAAACCCTAAAAACGAAAGCGAAAACGAACAAAAAAACAAGCAAAAAGAGGGGGTCCCCATTTGCGATGGGGCGATGTGTGAAAACGTCACAACAGGTAGGTACATCGAAGTTTGTGATACCTTCTGAGTTAGGTACATTGAATCTGGACATGCTGAGGTGGGCCACATTGACTGGAGGAGTGATGACTGGGATGCCACCTCATCTGACACTTGTAACTTGGTAGATATTCAACTTGATGTTGTTGAGAAGCTATCTTTAATTAACTCTTCTGAAATTATCTGCTTCTTCAACGAACCCTTTGCTCTGACTTCTTGTGTCCTTGATTTGCAGGATGATGATGTACCTCGCCTTGGAATGCTGGATTGGAAGAGGTCGCCCTTATCTTGATGATGCTGGATCGAAGAAGGTCGTCCTTGTTGATGCTAGACTGGAGGAGGTTGCCCTTGTCCTTGCTTGATCTTCTAACTCCGGGATCTCCATTTGATGCCTACACAACATTTCAAAATTAGTAATATATCTTGAAATCTAAAAATTAAACTTTAAAAGGAAGATTCAAGATTTTAATTAGGAAACTTCATGATAAATCTTGAGTTATCATTTCCTAATTAACCATGTAATACTTAGATTTTTCCAAAAAATGTCTAAAAAATCAAACCTTGAATAAGGGTGTCAAGATGATTTCGCCATACCTCCTCTTGAGTTTTAAACTCTAAGAAATGATGTAAAAATAGATGAATTTTGCTAGGCAAAGTGTAGATCAAAGCTCTCCCTTGGATAAAATGCACCTCCTTTAGCTTGGAAAAGAACTCCACCTTCCTCTTCAAAAATCTGGAAATTCGCCTTCAAATGTCTTCAAAAATCTGGAAATTATCCTCCAAACTAGCAAGAAATACGCCTCTCCAATAGCCTTCAAGATGAATTTCGCCTTCCTTAGTCTCCACACTTGGTAGAAATTCGCTCCACACAAGCTAGATTTCGCACCTCCTTCCTTGCTTCTCCAAATCGCACTTGAAACAATGAGTGAATGATTTGAATAATGAAAAACACACCCCAAATATATAGAGCGCTCGCCATTTCACCTCCCCATAGGCCGACTTGATGAAAATAGGCCAAAAAAATAAATAAAAATTAATAAAAGAAGAAGGCCGACTTGACAAAATATTAAAATGATACCTCAAGCGCTCTATCTTTTAATTTTAATTTAATAATAATTAATTTTAAATGCCTTTATAATAAAAATTTCGATTTTCTAAGGCTCAAAATTAATTTATTAAATGCCAATGCGATTTTCATTAAATGCCAATTTAATTAGAATTTTTAAAAATATTTCGAAGTTTTTTGGCGAACTTGGCATCTAGTGCGATTTGCTAAAATAAGGCAAAAAATAATGAATTTTGATAACTTCTCTCTGGTCCCTTGGAGAGGGACAGGAGCGCCTTTTCACTTTTGTCCTCAAACCTTCATTTTTTAATTGCCAATTCACGATATAGGGCTAGCAATGATCCCTTTCGTCCCTTCAGTGCATGTTCAACTCGTTTTTTGCAAGGCAAAATTGATGTTCTAGAGATTTTCGCCCTGGTCCTTCAGTGAGGGACAGGAGCGATTTTGCAAATCCAAGCTTATCCGTCCTTTGTTAGCCTTCCAAATTATATTCAATGGATAAATGATGTTTTCCTTGGTCTCTTCAAATCATAAAATTGTCTTGATCCTGCAAGAACAGTGCAAATTTGAAATTCAAGCTCCGGTCCTTCAGTGAGGGACAGGAGCGAATTTTGTCTTCTAGGCCAAAATGCTTCACTTTTCATCTCGAAATTCCTTTGCTAGGGAAGATTTCACCTTACTTCATGCTATGAATAAAAGTTAATGTCCAAAAAAGGTCTAAAAATTGTGCATATAAAGAAAAGCGCTCTGGTCCTTCAGTGAGGGACAGGAGCGAATTTGACCTTCTAGGCAAAAACTTCATCATTTCATTGTCAAGTCTGGATGCTCTATCATGCTCATTTCGTCCTTCACCATGCCTTTGATGTTCCAATTTGACCAAACAAGGTCAGGAATGACTCAAATAAGCCTTTTCGCCCTGGACCCTTGGTGAGGGACAGGAGCGCTTTGCCTTGGTCCCTTGGAGAGGGACAGGAGCGAAATTCGCTCTGGATCCTCAGTGAAGGACGGGGGCGAAATTTGACTTTTTGAACTCTCTATCAGGATAATTTTTATGGAATATAACATTTACTTTAAGTTATATTCCATATATACTTTCAGGATGTTTGAGAGTGGTTTCAGACCTCCAGGAGTTATATTGCAAAATCTAGTTTTTTGAGGTTTTTTAGTTTCCAGACTTAGTCAAATTTCAGGATCAGGACATTCCAGACTTCGCCAAATTTCAGGATCAGGACTTTCAGACTTAGCCAAATTTTCAGGATCAGGACTTCACTCAAGCCGGACTTGCTATCCTATTGATCTCCCCGACAGCACTCAAAATGCAAAGGCTAACTAACAAAACCCTAAAAGACCAAAAAACAAACCCTAAAAAGCAAAAAAAACAGGGGTCCCCATTTGCAATGGGGCGATGTGTGAAAACGTCACAACACAGCCCCAAAAGGAACCTTCAGAGAAAGTAAAAGACTTCACAGATTCTCTAGCTATGTTGCATTAATGAGTCAAATCATTGAGTTAGAAGCCAATAGTGTTGAGGAAGCTGTTAGTCTACAGGTTTGGAAAGATGCCATGACAAAAGAATACCAATTAATTCTAAAGAATGATGTTTGGGACATTGTACCTAGACCAAAAGGTAAATCAATTGTTTCTTCTAAATGGCTCTTCAATATTAAACATGCTACTGATGGTAGTATTGAAAAATATAAAGCTAGATTTGTAGCTAGAGGATTTTCTCAAAATGAGGGAATTGACTACAAAGAAACTTTTGCCCCTGTTGCCCGATATACTTCTGTTAGAACCGTGATTGCTATTGCTGCATCAAAATGGTGGAAGATCCACCAAATGGATTTAAAGACTGCTTTTCTAAATGGTGTAATTGAGGAAGAAGTATACAGTGAACAACCTGAAGGTTTTGTAATACATGAAAAGGAATCTCATGTTTGTAAACTAAAGAAGGCGTTGTATGGTCTTAAACAGGCTCCATGTGCTTGGTACGAGAGGATTGACCATTACTTTTTGGGCTTGGGTTTCTCCAAGAATGATGCAGATTCAAACCTATATTTCAAGGTAATTAATGGAGAAACATTAATCCTAATTCTTTATGTTGATGACTTACTAATTACTGGAGAAGATCATCTTATTATCAAATGTAAGCAAGAGTTAGCATCTGAATTTGATATGAAAGATCTAGGTTTATTACACTATTTCCTTGGTTTAGAAGTTTGGCAAAAATCCGATGGAATCATTCTAAGTCAAGGAAAGTATACCATTGACATTCTGAAAAGGTTTGGAATGATGGATTGTAAATCCATGGTCACACCTATGGAAACAAATTTGCATAAGTTAAGAGAAGATGTAGCTAATTCAGATTTGACAGATCCCACTCTATACAGGCAAATGATTGGGTCCTTAATGTACTTGGTCAACACTAGACCAGATATTTGTTATGCAGTGAGTGCACTTAGTCAGTTCATGAGTGAACCAAGACAAATACATCTAGTTGCAGCAAAACATATTTTGAGATACCTGCATGGCAATTGGATATGGTTTGAAATATACTGATGTGGACTTGAAACTTCATGGATATACTGATTCTGATTAGGCAGGATGTGTCATTGATCGGAAGAGCACATCTAGTTGTTGTTTCAGTTTGGGTTTTGCTATGATTTCCTGGTTCAGTAGGAAGCAGTCTTCAGTAGCACTCAGTGCCACAAAAGCCGAGTATATTGCAGCATCCATGGGGCCTCGAGAAGCTGTGTGGCTTAGAAAGCTTCTTGTAGGATTGTTTGGACAATCCTTAGAACCTACAATTATCCATTGTGACAATCAAAGTTGTATAAAGCTTTCTGTCAATCTTGTGTTCCATGACAAAACAAAGCATGTGGAGATTCCTTATCATTATTTTAGAGACATGGTGGAAAGGAATGCTATTCAGTTGAGATATTTTAGTACAAATGAACAAACTACAAATATCTTCACCAAGCCTCTTTCTAGAATAAAGTTTGCATACTTTCGAGGTAAGCTTGGTATGGTAGAAAATGTAGCCCTAGATGAGATTGAGTCTCATCAACATTGATTTGTTTTAATAGTACTAATGTATTCTCTAAGATATTTAAAGTGTAAACTCTTATTATGCAATCTTATTAATCTGATATGGTTCATGATTAGTATCATGTGTGTGACTCCATGGCAACATTGGTTCAGTGCTTGATGGGCCCCTGTGAACATTATTGTGAGGTGACGATCTCTCAATAGTGAACACTTGTACATCTGATAATTATCGTAAGGTGACGATCTTACGATATTGATTGATCGTACCATTATGATGGATACCATGGGACATGATATCTATGGATATGTCATAATGGTTTATATCTCTAGTAGTAATATCTATGGATATGCCATAATGGTGGATATCATGAGATGTGATATCCATGGATAAGCCATAATGGTGGATATTACATAAAGAGATATTCATGGCGGATTTCATGTGACGTGAAATCCATGGACATGCCATGTAGTAATATCTTTAGATATACCATGATGGTGGATATCATGAGACGTGATATTCGTGGACAAGCCATAATGGTGGATATTACATAAAGAGACATTTATGGTGGATATCATGACACTTGATATCCATGGACATGCCATAAATACTTTGTCACAGTAAGGTGATATCTTCCTATTACACATATAGTGAAGCTACTCATACCATCACCTTAAGGTGATGCATCTTACTAAAGGCTAGAAGGATTTCTCCCTAGCTAAGAGGGAGTGTTGAAGATATGCAGCTACGGTCGGATTCCTCTGACTGATCTAATCAAATGTCCAAGTGGCCTATTGGCCTTGGACATTTGTATTATTTATTATCCCTATCCTTCACTTAACTGGAGATCAGTATTCTGATTATCGATGACAATATTACATTATGACTATTATTGATTTGCATTATAATCATAATGTAATATCATGATCGATTATTATTGCTGTTTACTATTATTGATTTGCGTTATGATCATTTGATTAACTATCGGTTCATATACATATCACCGATTCTATATGTAATCGGTAATAGCCTTTTATTACCGATTACATATATAATCGGTCATTAGTTATACAGATTGTTATTGGCTATGATTTGTTATCGCTTATCAAATATGATCAATGGGCACATAGAGTCGTGTCCCTATGTGACCGTCGAACATAAATATATTATCACATATGTTCCATTTGGAATGTTGCCAAGGTGGATCGATAATATCGTGGAGAACATTCTGAGCAATAACACTGAAAGGAATACTGTGTACTCAGCATTAAAGAATCTGATAATTTGAACTGTGTATAATTCTCCATTTTCTGCAGTCAGCAATATATTCAGAAATCAGTATTATAATAATCATTCTGCAAATTGAAATATACAGTTTTAAGGTACATATAAAAATTAAAATTACCAGCTTTTCTAAATCTGATACAAACTTAACTATAGATGCATAAAGAGAAAGACTTAACAAGCAGAAACAGCAGAGTATTAAGGTAGCCAAGGGCAGGTGGTGCATCCACCAGTTTCAAGGCCATAGACGTAGAAGAGAAAGACTTGATAAGAAACAGCATTGTAGTATCTCTTGTGTAATCTGATGTAGTTTTTCATTCAAGGAATATTGTCAAACACTTTTTATGCAAACTCAATGCTTACTGGTCTGTGACTTCAGTTTGATTGTATGCTTGAGCAATGATGTCAATGCACTCTAATTGCTTGAAAATACAACTACAATGTCAAAACAATAGTCTAAATGCATATATATGATTCCTGTAAGTGAAATATGCATCTACAGCCAAGTGACAATTTATCAAACATTTGGCATGCAAACTAATATGCAAATCAAGCATGATAAATATGAACATTATATCAGATCGTAGGCATACAACTTATATCACCTTTATTGATAGACAACTTGAGTACAATGCTGGCATAATTTAACCAAGACTCTTGGCTTTACAATGTGAAACTATTTTACAATGCCAAAATCTGAGTGCAATGATCACCAACGGCAGCAACTTGGTATAATCCAATGCAACTATAATTAATTGAATTGACAATGCTTAGATGACTAAATTTGCAATTTTAAATATGCTGATTACATGCCTAAAGACTAAAATATCATGACTGATGTATAACCTGGAAATGATGGCTGCCTGGACAAAATGATTATGCTTGATGAATTTGCCGCCAAATGAGTAGCGCCTAGCCTCCTTGAGCATCAATAATGCTCCCAGAATTTACTTGGAATTTATTGTGCCTCCTTGCTCAAATTCGCACCCCTCAAGCTGTCCGCCCCTGTTTCAAGCATGCAGCCTTTGAAATGAATAATATCTGCACTTTGATGCCTCCAAATAATGCTTGATATGATCCTTAGGTCGCTAGGAACAAGAAGCTCTAATATTATCCTCGGGTTTGCAAAATGAAAACCCTACAATGATCTGCTCAAACACTGAATTAAACTCCTCTTTAATGCACAGATTGAACCTCTGGATGAAGTCCACAATCAAGCAATGATTCAGCTGATATCTCACAGCCTCAAGATTGCTAAACACTGAAGAGGTTACGTTCTCCAATTCTGGATATGGCAGAAAACCCTTGTCTTCTTCCACAGTTCTTGAATGAAGAATTAACAATGCTCAATAATCCCCATCGATTTCTTCTTGGCAGCTATATATATTTCTTCATGAAGTCGAACTTCTCCCAAAAAGCTTTTAATTGACATTTATTATTACTTGAGCTTGCACATTAATATTTTATTAATCTCCTTGGCCTTGGCGTTCAAACAATTAAATTTTAAATGGCCCCCTTTTAATGATAAATGGACCCTTGAGTTATAAAGGGCAAATATAACATTAAGATATAACTTATGCATTAATATTTGACTTTATCTCATTAAATGTCCCTTATATTATAAAGTCCAAATATTAATCATTATTATTCACTTATAATTAATTATTATTAAAGTATGACTTTAATAATAATTAAAATATCATAACTCCACTAATAACCATTATTTCTCAATTCTGCAAACACCAAAGGGTAGCCCACTGCATCCTCTGAACATCTATCTGCCCTACTAAAACTAGTAAGGGTCCCTCTTGATCAACCACTAACTTACCATAAATAGTAAGTGTGAAACTGAGTCACACGAAGGCCAATTCTGAACCACACTGAGCTCCGGAGAAGGGAATGCTCTGTCACTGCCCACCAGAGCCTTCTAACCATCTATTTTAGCGTACAAGGGCCAAATATAATAGGCTAAACCATCAAAAACAAGAACGAGCAAAAAAGGGGACATTTACAAGCATTCATCATTATTGCAAGAGCATAGGGATTATAATCAGATACAGCGACCAGACCAAGGCATAAGCCTCTCACATACAAGCGCATAATCTTAATGTCATTATTCAGGAGCAGCGTTTTAACCTATTATCAATCTTTGAAATTTAAACCAATATTTATATCAGACTGTATCATTTCAGCAGTTCCTATCAGATTTGGATTTGTCTATTGTGATGGGTGTAACATCATTTATGACTACATTCTATCTTCTATTAATACATATAAGTGTGACTCTTGTTAATTAATTCGTGTATCTATTTGTCACACACACCACATTCATATCAGACTTAACCCATTTGAACTAGAACTGCAGAACTCAGATTTGATGAGGAATTGTCCACCATAAGAGGTGTGGCATCATTATCAGTTGTATTCTAATTTCTCCTATTAATATACACAAGTGTGCAATAATGGTTTCTTTAAATAAGTTGAAGGTGCCATAGTTAATATCTCAATTGGATTGATCAAATATAAGGAAGACTCTTTAGTAATTCTACAAGGGACACTACACTCGATTGCTGCAGCTAAGTGTTTAGCGTTGTGCACACATCGCCCCTTTGCTTTACTGGGGACCCCCCCATTTTGTCTTCGGTCTGCCTGCGTGTGGAGAGGATATTCAAATAGAGGGCGTCTGAAACCATTCACAGCAAGCTCGCATACATTCCTCTAAAATCGCCAAGCCAAATTTGGCCTCGAGGGCCGAAATTCATTCTCTCCCCGAAAATCGCGTTAGTAGCTAAATTGTGAGAGAAGCCAAAATCATGAGGAATCATTTAAAAGGAAATCACGTGAGAAAGCGAAATACAAACTAAGTTTCACAAAACACGCTCACAGGCCAAAAAGAGGGTTAATGCTCTCAAACTCACGAAATCTTCTCCTGAGCTGAAAGTGATAAGAGGCTCTCAAAATCTCCCTTTTGGCCAAAAAAGTCAAAGTCGCGCCTTTTAGTCATTTAAGCTGAGAATAATAAGAGGCGCCCAAGTCGTGAAGTTAAACTCTAAAAGTCTAATATCGCACAAATACATCATTCAGACTGAAAGGCGTTAAGTCAAAAGTCGTGCACAATTGGTGTACATGCTGAAAAAGGGAGGCAAAGTCCAAATCACATCAAAATTTGTACAAGGGCCCTCCAGCCCGAAAACGGCATAACTTGCGAAAGGGCTCTTTGAGCCGAAAACTACAAAGTCTCAGAAATCACGCATTTCTCTTGTGAGGCCCGAAATTCATTCTCTCCCCCAAAATCGCGTATTACAAAGGCTCAACTTGCCTGCAAAAGAAAGCGCCTTAAGTTAACAAAATGTCTTTTCAAGCCGAAAATGAAAAATAGAAATCGCGCCATCAACCCTTTTTTTTTAAGTTCATGAAATCAGGCAAGGGGAGATCAAACTCGCGTGGTATTTTGTTTTAAGCCAAAGAGCTCAATGAAACCCGAAAATCATAAATTTTCAAATTCGGCTTACAAGCCGAAAAAGGATAAATGAGTTTAAAATTCGCCAAAAGGCCTTATAGGCTGAAAAAGACTTAAAACTCTCAAAATCATGATCTGAGCCGAAAAAGGGAAAATGTTTAAAGCTTGCAAAGCGACTTGTAATGCCGAAAGCGGACGGAAAAAGCAAAGCTCCAAGTTCGCGTAATTTCACCAATCAAGCTAAAAACTTTCAAAGGCACTTAAAAATCGGCTCATCAGCCGAAAAGGGTGAATACAAAGAGTGGAGAGTTCGCAAATACATCATTTAACCCGAAAAACTTGAGGTCTGTTAAAGCTCACAAAATAATCCAGTAGCCCAAAAAGAAAATGGATGGCCCAAACACCGAAAATCGTCAAAGAGACTAAATCGCAAATAGGCCATTTAGGCCGAAAACCATTCTTTTTATCTTGCAAAATCTTCAAAAGAGCCAAAAATGGAGTCAAGCCATCAAATCGCACGATAAACATTGAAAGGCCGAAAGGCATTATAAGCTTGTAAAAGACTTTGATCGCCGAAAAGGAGAAGTTCAAATTGCGCGGTTTGATATAAAATGGCCGAGTTTATCATTAAATCAAAGGCATGCGAATAAAGTTCGCTCATTAAGACCAAATCGGCCGAAATTCGTTTTTTGCGATTTAGGCCTTTAAAGTTACTAAAAGAAAGTTTCGTATTTGCTCCTAGTAGCCCGAAATTTAAAACAAGTCATTTACATGCCAAAAGCAATTCGTGCAAAATGTTTCATTTAGCCAAAATTTGCAGAGAGGGTCCCAACGCGTCTAAATGTCCCGAAGTCTTCAAGGAGGAGTTAAGACATTGGAAGCAAGTAAATAAAACATTGCTCGAGATACTCCAATTGCCTGATAAACGCCAACAAATAAAGTAGAAAACCAAGGCATTATAGCTTGAAAGAGATAAATCTCTCAAAGGGGTTGAGCTGCCCAAAATTTGACTAAAGAGACATTTTAAGTTCCCAAACTTCTCACAGTTTGTTCAAATGGTCCAAAAAATCAGGAGAACAAATAAACTTAAGTCTTAACATCTAAAAGTTCACCTCGCAGGCCTGAATTTCGTCTGAAGTTAGAGAGCGAACCAAGACGAGGATCGGATTTCGCGTTTGGAGAGGGCATTTAAAAGATACATCTCACAAAGAGCTTCTCGAAGCCAAACGTCGTAAATAAAATTTAATATTTGTTAAATTAAATTAATTAATTTTTCAAATTGATTTATTAAAGTGAGATTAATTGTTCGCAGGTCGAAGGCATCGTCCCGAAGAACCAAGAGAAGGCCTGAAACGTCAAGAAGCCAGGCGTTGAAAGCTGAAGAAGAAGACGTAGGAATGCGTTGCAGGAGCGTGAGAGCAACCGAGCATTGGGAAGTGTGCCGCTGGACAACAAGCTAACGTCCACTACTGGAACCAAAGACCAAAGAACACTCCGAATGCAGCAATCATGCATTCTCAGGAAAAGTGCACAGCTGGATTTAATTCCAGAAATTCAGTTGCTGAAAACTGAAACTGTTTTATTGTAAAATTGTCTATGGGCCCCACTCAAGACATTTTGAAACAAAGGGGAAACAGGTCAGTTATGTCCAACTACCGGATAGACTCAAATTGAATCCAGACAATTGCAGGTAGTTGAGATAGTGGTTTGATGGATGACTGAGAGTTTAATGGGCATGGGTTAAAGCTGCCAGCTTCTAGATGGCAAGCTGCAGCCCTTGGATGCAATCCATCCTAGCCTATGATTCATATTGTAAAATCTATAAAAGGCAGAGGCCTTTCTTTTGTATTGGGTTAGAGAGTTAGATTTTAGAAGTTAGAATAGGTTAGATCTTAACAGTAGCATAGAGATGCTACAGAAATTGTTGTAATAGTCATTTGAAATCAATATATAGACATTGATTTGGTGTTTATCATCTGGTTTTCATCCTATTTGCATGGTTTCTTTCAACATTTTAGATGGATCTTTCTGTTTTGGGTGTGCAGGTATTTGATAGATTCAGGCTCATACCATTGAGGATATACTGATTGTGTGTCCTTTCGTATGGTTAACCTAAGCCTTTGAATTGTGCTTAGTTCAATTGCAGGTGTTCGTCTAGGCTGCGCTAGAATTGGGTGCTTAGCCATGCTCTTGTAGTTTGAAAATCTTCCAAGTCCCCTTGAAGATTGCATTGTTTCTGCAAGGTTGTGAGCTAATCTGGCCAAGCAGGGATTGGTTATGTTGAATCCGTCTACCCGCATACTAGTCTTGTTAGTTTTAGATCTCCTATCCCTTCCCTTTTGATTCTATTTCATAGTCTGAGAATCGTAGTAGACCACCTTGTTGCAAAACGTAAGTCCCCTTGTGCTCCCAACAAATTACATTGACTGTTGAGCTATCTTGCAGTCAAGACCTGACAAATGAAACCTTGAGGTCGTCCCCATAGATCAAAGAAACAGCACTAGGGATTTCCTTATCTCAAGAGAGGATAGGATACAAAGCATTCTATTCTGCGTTGGCCGGATGAAGTCGTAGTTCCACGATTTTAGCCACGTCAACACTAAGCTTTTCCCTGTCAGAGACAAAGACAAAGGAATCACCTTCCACTGACTTGTTCCCTAAATTTGAACCTGATTCCCTTGACTCCTTTGGACTGCTCCAATTTAATGGTCAGATTGGCGTCCAAGCATAAAAGACTAATTTGCAGTGATTTCGTCCTGCAAAGAGTTTCCTCCAGGTTTGTGCCTGGAAATAATTAGCATTTGTTTAATGCCAGAATAAATAAAAACCTTCCATGCTGTTGAGCTTCCTCAGCCTCCTATTAATACCTTTTATGGTCATGTCGGTTACAAAGATGAACAGGTTGGCCCAAGAAATTAAAATTTGTTTAATTATTAACATTAATTAAAGATATCACCCAAGGTCAGCCTCCACTTACTAACAAAACATTTATTTTTCATATGCAAGTCAGCCTAATAATTACTTTTTTTCAATATTTTAATAATGAATTTATTGAATTAAAAACAGTAGCAAAATAAAGAGCTCAACTCAGCTGTCCTTCATCGGGGACATCACAGCATGGGCCAAAAGAACTGAAGACTCATGATCCACCACCAAAGGGCCAATGCAAGTTTTGGTAATGTATAGAGGTCATCCCTGGTTATTGGGGCCAGGCTGGACAAGCGTATGAGCAAGCAGGATCCTTTCTCCAGAACTTTTGATAACTCCAATGGATGATAAGTCTCCAGAGGCAAAGAAACAAAGAAAACCATTCCATTAATGTCCAACAATGACTAAAGTATGTAAGTTGGGCTCAAAAGTACATTCAGCTACAATAGAAATGGTCAGAGTAAAAATAACTTTAGGTTCTAAAAAGAACCTAAACCTAGAAACACCAATGTAAAATAAATTTAATTAGATGGGGTAAATCTAAGGTACCTTCAGTTTCTTGTGTAGTGCAATAATATGTTTTTGCACAAAGATCATAAGCAGCAGAGAGGTGGAGGATAATTCTAAACCTATGTAAATTAAACCCAGTGAATGCTCACTGCTTGGTTCAAACTTTAATCGATAAAGATGAGTAACCTTAGCTGATTGCTTTTATAATCTGTTTTCACTAACTAATTGTTCATTTTTAGCTTAACAATTATTTATGAGTTTGTACAAGTTAAATATTATGCTGTGTAATATTCTAGGAATTTTTTTTGGTTAAATAAAGTTTTTAAGATATAGTTAAGAATAGCCTTTGAAAGCCAGATTATACCATTTTCTGTGTTATTACTGTTATGAGTATGCTATAATTAGAAGCAGCATTCTCATGGCATATTCCAGTATTATTTCTTTGATGCTGAATGTAGTCTATCTTTTAAAATAAATCATTTTATAAGTAATATGTTCCTTTTGCAGGTCAAACGGTACATTGATGCATATTCTGCATCTTCTATTATTGGGTTTTCCCCAGAAGATCTGACAATATTGGAAGATATCTATAATCGGTCACAAGCAACATTTTTAAATTTTGAAGAGCAACAATCATCATCAAAAGATGAGTTTGATAATGGGAATTGTAAATTGAAAATGTCCGGGTATCAAAAACAGATTGATGCTTACTCTGAATACTTGGAAGTGACTGCTCAGCTTGCTCGGGCCAAATGGACGCAGTTTGGTATCAAAGCAATGATAATTGGGTTCCTCCTTTTGCTACTTTCATTTATCGTGCATTTAACTGCAGCATTGAGACTTGGAAAGATAATTATGGTTTGTTCAAAAAAGGAATGTACAAATTTGGAGGCATGCTTTCCTTGGAGACAATTGCTTGTAACTGGATTGTGTTCAACCTTTCTTGGAATTTTCTGCTTCCCAATTGCCTATTCCATTCTAGAAGGCATGGCTTTTCCTCAGTCAGTTGCTGCTCTGAAAGAGCATATTTTACTATTAGTCCTTGGAACATTTGCTATGGGTTCAGCAATTGGCTATATGGTACAATTTAAGGCTGGTTTATACAGACATTGGAAGGCATGCTCCTCCATATGTTGGATCATGCTGTTTTCCTTGGAAAACTATAAGGGGATTTCTCTGAGACATATGACAGCTGTGTCTATTGTCATTATGCGTGCGATTAGTTTTCTTTCAAACAGCTTTATTCGTAAGCCTTTTTTCCTAAATTTATCATGCCTTTCAAAAATTCTGAGCACCAATCAATAAGTTCCATGCTTGTATAAGTTTTTGAGCACCAATCAAGAAGTATTAAGTACTAGGTTCACATATAAGATTTTAAACTATTTGAATATAAAATATCTTGTTCACTGTTATTTTACCTGACAGCTTGTAACTTTTCTTTAAGTTCTTTCTATTGGTTTTGATTTAGTTGAGGAGGGAAGGGTGGCAAACTTTCTTCTGGCTTCAATAGGATTGTTAAGTCTTCATTCTTCCATTCAGAATGAATCCATGGTTCCAGAGGTAAATAAGTTTCTTTAAATGATTTGAATTACTTTGGCTGTTTGTAAAGTGTGCTGTAGTGGACAAATAATACCCTGTCACCTAATGAAAATTCATTTCATGAAAATAACTATAAAATTATGCCAGTCATATGAGTTTTTGCAATGTATCCAGATCAACATAAGGCATTTCTGAGCTTTTATAAATTGCAACCTTTGTTTCGATATTTAATAACTTTCAGATTTTGCAGGCATTTCTCTTTCTGATATTAAACACTATTCTGGGTATAATTGGGAAAAATGGGGCATCGAAGGAAGCCTTGATGCAACCTGCATCAGATAATTATTCTTTCACGTCGTCTGATAGTGTAGCAAAGCTGTTTGTAATAATTGCTTTTGCAGCAGTAATAGTAACCTTACCAGTTTCAAGGTGGCTTCGACATAAGCATTTCTTGCTGGATCAATATTATTTGTTTGCCTTATACATTGGTGGCTTTATAAGTTGCCTTTTGATATTGTTACATTGGATTTTGGGAGATATAGCCTTGATTCATTTTGTCAATATGCCTACCTTTGTGAAAGATACTGCAAGACTCATGTTTCCACGCATAGTGTATATTCTTACTATTGGGCTCACGATACTGCTGTTCTCTATACAAAAATCAAACTTGAAGGAGCCTACTTGTTACAAACAGAATACAACTGTGGCTGTTTTAGCCATGTTATCAGTATGGAGTTATACTATTTTGCTGTTGCTTGGGAAGCAGGGCCTACTTATAACATTGCTTGCTGTTTTACAGGGTATATTCTTTAACCTTTAAAAATATAGTGATTCTGAACTTTGTGATTGTCCTTTGTGGACAAATATTGAACAATCCAAAATATTGTTTTAATAGCTTGTTATAATAATGTGGCTAGTAAGTCCTTTGCTTCTTGTTTATTGGAAATAAATTTAACCTTATCTTCCTTGTGTTATATTAGGGCTTGAAGTAGAAATTTCACTAGTCTGTAGGCTGTAATTATTCAGTTGTAGTCCCTGTGATTTTACTAATGAGATCATGTCTGCTCGCTGCTATTTTTCACTGAACCCTACACCACAGATAACAGATGTACTCCCAATGTTGCATGATACTAACTGTAAATTATATGGAAATTCTGGATTTTTTTCCCATGCTTCTTCCTACAAACGTACACATGCACAACATTGGCCAAGTATCAGAGATGCTGTAATATCATGTTTGAACTTAGAAGATAAAGGCATGAAGTAAAAAAGAAATGTATATAAATAAAGAGAGATGCTTGTTTGAAAGGATTATTATTAAACTCTTTCCTCTAACTGTGGATACTATGAATCTAAGTGTGTCAGCCTACACATAAAAAAGAATTTAAGAGTGAGGACAAGCATGTCACCCCTTCAGTAATATCTTCCATTATTTATTTTGAAGTGCAGAAGGATTCCATGTTTCAGCCACCAATTCAAGCTTATTTACTTTTCTACTTGGAACTTAAACTTCTCACAAGATCCTCTCATAGATAATATTTTATGGAAACAAACAAAATGCATGACTTTCTCATCTTTCAACTTTTGTGGACTATGTGAACAGTTCAAAGATTCCTCCATTGTTTTCTTGACCATCATACTGTTAAGTTGTTCTCTGTGGGCATACCATTTTAACACTAGGTACTGCAGTGAGATATCTCTGATGTTCTTTGTTTGACGAAATCTATCACATGGCTGAATCATGTTTTTGCTATCTGGTGCGTTGTGCAATGGAGTTGAGATTCACTCGCTATC
The DNA here is from genome assembly GCF_030272615.1 of Cryptomeria japonica. NCBI lineage: Eukaryota > Viridiplantae > Streptophyta > Pinopsida > Cupressales > Cupressaceae > Cryptomeria > Cryptomeria japonica. Next base: position 125,072,408 of record NC_081408.1, on the reverse strand, counting down.
TATGTAACAGGTTGGTGCATCTTGAAGTTGCAGAATTCCTTGTCAAAGAAGAAAGAATCAGATGGGACTAAGAATGACCTGACATCAGATCCCCTGCCAATTATCCAATGGAACCTCTTTGCTGTGCAGTTGTTTTTCTGCACAGGTCACAGGTAATATTTAATTCTATTTAACCAAATGTTTGGTAAACATTTGCGTGAGACATTTTGTTGTTACATTTTCAAATAAAGATAATTCAATACATTCTTTTGGAAGTAATTATTATGGCATTTTCATCAGTAATGAGAACATGAGGTAATCCCCACATTGGGTGTTGTCTATCATCCTTGACCTTCATTAGAGTCTAGTACATTATGTACTTGCTGCCTAGTCTATTGATGTTAGGAAGTGAACAATTCTTGGTTTCATTAATGCTATTATTATTGTTTTTCTACTTTCTAGTGTAGGGCAATACTTTCAACAAATGTTTTTATGTAACAAACTATAACAGGCAAACCAATATCTTCCTAGGTAAGGTGGTTTAGGAAAGATTATACAGGAACAAGAGAGACAGAAGTAGGATGCAATTTATTCATCAAATCAGTTAAATTTATTTATGCTATGTAGATTGTGTCACATATCTGGATTAGATTTTGTTTTGTCATTGTTTTGCTGCCATGTTACAAACTGGCTTATATGACTTATAACACAACTGTAACATAGGACTGGTTAAATAAGGATTGGAAAGCTTTTATTCTTGGCCCGTTTCACATAAAATAAACACTAAAGCTATTCTTTTTAAAAGTTTACTTTTGTTTACAGTGACTCAACATTTTCCTAAATGTACAGACCCTGTCTTTGTCAAGCACCTTGGTAAAAGTACATATAACCCATGTTCCATGATGTTTCCAGGATAGAGATGGTGGGAAGTCTTTTGGGGACGGCAGTCCAGGAGGCTAATTTTGGGATCAGCAGTACAAAATTATATATTTTTGAAAAAGTTACATGTTCAGCTGTACGTGACTTCAAGATTCAAGTTTAGGCATTAATATAATGTATCAAATTTGAGATTTAATGTTTGGTGTTCATTTATTGAAGTATAGCAACAGCAATTTTTTCGTTGATTTCATTACAAATTTGAAACATGTAATTAAAAAAAGATCTCCCATGTCTGCATTTCGTTTGGGCTATTGATTTCAGAATTGCCCTTTGTTTCCAAGTTACTCTAATGTATTATAATGCGACTCATCCATTGGTGACCCCAACCAATCTTTGCTGCATATCTGCCTTGTCAGTTTGTCAAGTATTTTTAGGATCAGCATCCCAACGTACACTAGATTCTGTCAATATTAAGGAGATTGCAAATGACGGGGAAAACAGAGAACATTGTGACTGGCTACTTAAATAGGGAGTCCTTATGTACTTGTTCATGGGAGCTTTCTCTTTACTCAAAACATCGAGAGACTGTGTAATGACATCAGGAAACCTTCTGGTTGAGCTCCTTCTAATGCCCAAGGCTTTCTTCATGTCTGTTCTTTCTGCAAAAGTTAAAAAGGACAGAATCTTTCTTGGTGGACCTTGTTGTTTCAAGAAATCAGGATTGTTTATTTAGTATTCATCACAAGTCTTTCAATCTGAAAGATGACCTTCTCAGTATGGTCCTAATCTGGGTAAGACTATCTTACTACAGAATGAATATTGGCAAAGAGAGAACACCATGAAATATTGTAGGAGCCATAAATTACAACGAATCCAGGATTCTCAACCATGCTTGGATTTGTATCAAATTGATTTAGATACATCACCCTCAGATAGGCTAATTCTAGAAGTGGGAAGACTTTATTGGAAAACAATCACGAGATAATGAAATACTAATATCCCCCTTCAGATGCTAGATTTGTCATGAGCATGGACATTTGGCAAGAGTGTGTCCGAAGCAGCCTAGCCTAGATCAACACAACAAGACAGGAAAGCAATGATGTTGATAATCAAGGGAATGGAATTTCTTGGAACCAGGAGCCAAAACAGCGAGACTCAATAATGGAAAGGAATTTTTTAAAGAGCATATGTAGGAAAAGGTGTAAAATTCCTAACTAGGATTTGATATCAATCAGTTTTATAACCAGGACATAGCAGAAGATTGTTTGTGCAGTATAACCAATGGTGGAAATAACATCTTATACAGCATCCCTTAATTTGAAGTCTTCCTTATTTGCATTGGTTCTAATTCTATTTTAGTAATCACCTATAAATATAAAAACTAGAGCAGTCACTGTAAACATGGAAATCAATTTATTCTTTCAAAGAACAGAGGTAAGATTTGTGTCATAATGCACCTGGCTGTTGATTAAACTTCACGTTGATTCATCAGAATGTACAATGCTTATATAATGATGGGTCTGGAACTCTGCATTCTGTTTGCACACCACGATGCCCTTCCCGCAATAACTAATTCCTTCCGCATTACATCCCAATGTCAGGTTACTACGATTCTGTTGTGATGTCTTACGCAGTGGTCATGTCTTCGGATTCAGAGGTGCGCACGATAGGATAGGTGACGCCTTGTCTTCGATTCGCTGTTCAACACACACGCTGTGGCAACCTGGAGTCACCATCTTCTCCGATAGGACACATACTGTCGGGTTTCACTTCCCCCGCGATTCCACTGTAACGCACATACGCCATGCAAAACTGGAATCACCTCCCGTGACTGCTGGAACACCACATGGACACCCGTTATCGGGTTTACCTATTCACGCGGAGTGGAAAGAGATCAGCATGACATAGACTATACCCGATATCGGTTTTTCTGCAAATGAATGAACGGCATATATACTTCGTGTGGCTACGGTGTTCGTGTTATGTAGGAGTCTTCCGACGTTACACCCGATATCGGGTCACAGGATGCGGGGAGAGGAATGTAGCCTGCGTGCAGTTTCAACCCGTCTCTACCTCCACCAAGCTGCTGTTAATCTTTCTCTCATCCGGTGTGTAAGATACACACGTCTCTGCAATTTCCTTCCAATACTCACGCTAATATATTACTCCTTGGCTCATCATTTCGGTTCCAATAGGCCAGTTAATAGCTGGCGAAAGGAATGATTCATCAAGTGTTGATATCACGCAGATATTCAACCTTCACTTCCAGGTCTTGTTTTTAATAAAATCCGATATATCTCCTTGTTTGCCAAATCCTTATTTAAAAGACAAATAGTGGGTAAAATTCCCGTAGGAAAACCAACTCCTGCAAGGATTAAAATAATCAAATAATAGTTAGGCAAATATATTAAGCAAAACTAATATTTAACTTTTAATCTTTATTGAAAAATCAAATATTGAACTCTTATTATAATATATTAGTCATCATTTGAACTAATATAACATAAGGAAAGTTCATTTTATTCACAATTAATACCACCAAATGGTATTAATTTGGTGGGGACATCACAAAAGGGAAGGACATTGTGATAGAATTAACTCAAATTTTTATATCCAACCAAGATACCTGAGAGGGTGAGTTGGATATCACAGTCATTAGGTCAAAAATGACATTAATTCTGTCACTTTCAAGTTTGCAGCCATAAATCTGATTTCTGAGGAGGATAATTTTCATCTTCTCCAGAAAATCAAATAACTCAAAACAATCACGTTCTCCTTCAATCTGGACAGGTCCCTTGGGCCAGATGGTTTCCTGCACTTGTCTATCAAATTTTTTTGGTATACCATCAATGAAGATTTGATTGCAGTTGTAGAAGTAAGGGAGAAACAAGAAACAGATTATTTAAGTTTGTGCATGAAATATAAAAACAAGTTGTATGATATTTGGATTCGCCCTATCTTTTTTTGCTTTCAGTAATTGAGGGTTGTAGGTTTTCTTAGTCACGTTTTCAGCTGAGGATTCTTTTCTACCCTCTTATTGTTCTATCATAACTGCAAAATTTGTTCCATATTGACATACTTTGCTTGCTGTAGCCATTAATATAATTCGTCTCATTGTTGACTGTAAAGTAGATATTGCAAATTAATAAGGGATGGTGGGAAATGAAGTAGGAAAATGCCTTAATTGAAAGACTGATTGAAGAAGCTAATTGAAGAGGAAGGAACTCACAACTAATAATGCAGTAACTTTGTTGCATGTTTCTGACTCTTGAACTTCTTATCTACAGGTGTACTTTTGATGGCCTCCGTTATGGTGCTGCCTTTATTGGGTGAGCCTCGTTTTCTTCTGGTTAACTTTTCTTGAAATGCAGAATTGGTTTTTAAACTAATTATACATTAAAGACATGCTATTTCCAGTCTTTATGGTCAATTATAAAGCTTCTGGCAGAAAACTGTGTGCAGAAAACTTGCACACTCTGTACACAGTTTTCTGCTATAAACTTTCTGATTAATTATACATTATTGATGCCTACTTTATTTTAATAAGGAAACAAACATATTTAATTGAGAATTGACTTTATGTTGCTTGGATGAATAGTCATTTTTAATTGTGGTTCTTTCAGTTCTTCCAAGGAGAGCTTAATTTCTTAAGAAATTGCAAATTGTTATGTTCAAGGGGAAAGTAATCTATGCTTTCAACATGTTCTAAAGTTAAATTTATTAAATTTATTTTAACTGGATCTTTGACTGAACATTTCTAGGTTTGACAACTTCAACATTATTCGACAAGGCATTCTTCTTGCACTTGATACATTTGGAGTTTCTCATATATTGCCGATATTTGGGCTTCCGTTGCTTGTCACAACTAAACATTCACGTGTTCATGATGATAAACGTCAAGAAATCTTCCTCTTACACGTAATCCAGGTATGCAATCTCTTTCTGTCATAATCCTTTGATCAGTTCAACTTAAATTTTGTTTTCAGTTTCACATTTGCTAATACTTGTTTTTCACTTAAAAAAACTACATTGAAAAATTTGATTGTATTGCAAATATCATTTCATTTGACTACATTTAGTTGTTCATTAACTTCAAAATCATAAATGCAGGTTTTCTTGACTTATGGGCTTATTTCTGTAATCATGGTAATTTTCTCAACAATTTGTGTGACAATACAGCGGCGCCATTTGATGGTTAGTTTATGTACTCCTTTTTTGTCTATATTTAGAACTATTTAATAGAGCAATGCTATATGCTCAAAGAAACAATAGAAAATAACTAGCTTTTCTTTATCAGTTTGAATCATGTGAAGTGTTGGCTTGTTGAATGTCCAGTTCTTGCTATCAACTAGTATCCATCGTTATTTGTAAGTAGGGTTAAATTCCTGCAACTGTAGCGAGTCGCTCCAACATTGAGTCTCGAAAAGTTGCATCAATGGATATAGGAAACTGTAGAATCTCAAATGGAAATGTCCTGTAAAGGCTACTTTGCAAGTGTCCAATTGCTTATTTGTAGATACTTTTTTGTTTGTAGTTTTTCTTAGGACTTGCAGCTGCTGTTTCTATCTTCACTACTTTCTCTGGCTACTGCCCAAATTGCCTTCATGATTGTAATGTGGAGCCTTGGCCACTTTGATCCAGTCCATTGTTACTAATGTTAAAGATATATGTTGTCTTTGCAGGTGTGGGGCTTATTTGCTCCAAAATATGTATTTGACATTGTGGGTCTCCTCCTTACAGATACCTTAGTTGTTTTGGCTGTTATTTATTATACATGAGCTGCTGGAAAGAACCAATCAGTGTGTGTAAGGAGGAAAATTGGTTATGATGGCTTCTGTAAAAAATACATTTTCTAGAGTCCATTCTCAAAGATTGACATCTTCTTTTATGTGTTTGTTATTCCCAATGACTAATACTTATATGGAAGACTAAGGATCCAGTGGAGCATAGAAATTTCCGTTAGGTGTATGTTTTTTTGGGTTCAAAGCGACATGTCAGTGATTTTGTACTTTGGTTCAGTCTTTTACAAATAGTGCAGAGAAACATTGGCATTGGAAGGCCAGTAATATTTTCTTACTACAAATACATCATCGACACAATTCAAACATTAATTTCCGGCGAAGATCCATTTATTGTCACAGTTTTGCTCTATATTCTGAATAATCTGACAAAGTAGTGCATCCCTTTCCAATAAAGAGAATATCAAGCAGATATCCTTCTCTGTGAGGATATATTGTTACTTACGCAGCATCAAGAGCAGTTTTTTTTCTTCAACATGCATTGATTGATTAGCTCTTTCATTATTACATATTTAAATAATCCAGTTTACAGTTTCAGTTAGTTGTAGGGGTAATTCTAAGAACACCAATTTTAGTTGTAGGGGTGATTCTAAGAACGTCGAATTTTTTAATTTAAGAAACTTCAGCAAATGTTATTTAATATTGAATTCTTAAATTACCTTCTATTCAAAATATTTACCCTTACTTCTTGCATTACCAAGAAATTTGAAGTTGGCTAACAACGGATGAAAGTATCTTTTTTTGAAAACATATCTTAATCTAATATTTTTGGGATGGAAGATGGGGAGGAAAAGGGTCGCTGTAAGATTCTTACTTTATATATAACTAAAAAGCATTTCTCTTATTTCTTTATCTCCTTATCCTTATAAAAAATAAAATGCACACTGCTTTTGCTCTATATCTTATAATTTGAATGGATTGGAACATTTAAACAAGGGTTAATTTTGTTATATAACTACTTTAATGTATTTTTAGAAAATAGAATTAATGCATTTTTAGATTTTTTTTTATATGAAGAGGGTTTATTTAAAGCTTTTATCTTTCGTCACATCTATGTTGGGTTTTCCTTTCCTTCAAAAAAGGAGCCTTTTTTTTCCTCAAAAAATAGCAAATCATAATGGTTAGACACTTCTAAGTAGTTAACAAAATTTTATACTAACCTTTCTTGGTGATGTTTTTTTTCATTCTTTGATTGTATTAAATCAAACTCATTTTATTTATGTTTTATGAAAAAATAGTGCCCAAATGTATGTCTATCCTACTTCTCAAGCACTACTGGTCATATTATTGGCACTCATGCATCATCTAAAATGAAGACGTTGAAAAGTTAAAGTGGGGTTTTTCAAATGAGATCATGAACCTAAATAGACAAGCAACTTCATATCCTAGGTAGCTTTATCGAAATTTGCGGAGACCTTGACCATAATATTAACCAAGTAGGTATCAAAATTCATAGGGAGCATGTTGTCCTTAATCTTCAAATCAAGTAGTTCTTGTACCATCTCTATTATGGACAATTGCACCCAATCCATAGAGGGATAAGGTTCCAATGAAAAATAAGATTGGATGATTCAAATGCATGATGTTTTCCTTGTAATGATGATATACAACACTTTTCACTAAAGGAATTTATAGTACATAACATAAAAAGGCAACAAGGTGTTTAAATAGGGGCACAATCACAACAACTTCTATATTGGTTTCTTGAAATATAAAATGCAATCTTATGGCATAAATGCAAGGGATGTCTTTAGAACAACAAGAAGAAATTACCTTCAAACATGCATCATTCTCTTGAATTACAGGAAAAGAAGCTATATTTGCAACACACTTTCAACATCTAAGTCTCCATAAGTGCAATTTGATAATTTTATCTTATCCATAAGTAGGATGGTAGATGGTTTGGTCCAAATGCCCAATCCTACAATTTAGAGGCATGGAGATGTGAATGTATCAACATAGAATAATGGAGCACCAAATATTCAAGCCAAAAGACCAAAATATTTGGGGTGCACTCTCAAGTCTCAATGTGTGTTATAACTTAAGAAAGAAGCAATCCACATTTTGTTATGGGATGTATTGTCAATTGAAGTAAAAAATTATTGCTCCAAAAAGCCCTTAAAATATATGAGAAAACAATTCCAACAACATAAGCAATTGCCAATGCAAGAGAGAAGTCGATGGGGGTTACATATTGTGGCACAAGCTCAACAACCTACCACTCTCCTAAATGTAGGCCCAAAGGTGAATAAAACAAAGCCTACCCTATTTTACCTATCAATAATAGTGGGAAATAAATTGCTACATAATTCTATGACAGTTGATAGTGCTAGTAACATTGTAATGCCTAAAAAGATAGTATACTCACTTTAAATAGAATATAAACCTATGGAAAAAGGTGTCATGCAATTAGATGGAAATAAAGTAGACTACAAAAGTCATTAAGAACTACCCCTTACACTGTATGCCTACCCAAATATCGTAATGCCTCGAGAAGTATTATTGATATTTCACCAATTTTGGGTTTTTTTTTTTGAAGGGATTTCATTGCAAAGATTGGTGAATATTTCTCACTTGACTAGTCTCATCTCATCCTTAGAATCAAGTATGGGTCTAAAATGAAGATTTTATTGGAATCAATCCATAAGGAATACATCACTCATGAAGTGACATGAAACTTTGAACCAACCCATAGCATGATTATAAAGGATGAAGCATTGATCCTAGAACTCATGGATCAAGTAGCTCGGTTGAGTAATCAAACAACCCAAGAAGAGGCAACTTCTATTTGAATATATGTGGATTGACCACTACAATAATTTTAATTTAATGGGTTCAGAGAGGTATGCAATTTATGATGGACAATCAATCCCAAAGGTAATTGGCTCACCTAAAGAGTTAGCTAACAATTCAAATAAATCTTCATCGCCTTGGAAACTACATTTTGATGATGCAATATGTGCAAATGGTTCTAGAGTAGGTGTATGTTTTCTCTCGAGGAGAAATAAATCCTCATAGTTTTTACTTCCAATTTAGTTGTTGTAGTGTCGTAAATTGTATACCTTTGCTAGGGTGGTACAATTTCACACTTAGGTTAGCACCCACCTTAGTGTGTCTTGCATCTTGCATTTCTCATTCCCCTTTAAGCATTTAATTAAATCTAAGGTCATGTCTCATCACTTAACATTTTATAAAGTTGAGCCCTTTACCCTAAGTGTGCCCCTTTTCATTTTATTCCTCCAATGAATCATTTATTTTGACCGTTTAGGCCCGATTTTGCATATCAAAACATCTCGAAATTAGCTGTAACTTTGGGATGCGCTCATCATATCTAACGGTCCAAAAAATTTGGTGAAAAATTGTTCGGACCGTGGCGGGAATGCACAATGTCCTCAGTTTTTTCCCCAAAATTTTGGGAGCAGAATCCTATGATATAATAATGCTTAACCCTAAAACATCAACGGGAAATTCAAATCCTAGGTGGGCCTAAACATGAAATTAAGATCTAGGGTTTCATACTTAAGAGCTCTATTTCTTTTTTTGAAGGGGTCCTTCTTTGGAGAATCTAAGAACAATGTTTTGGAGCATTAGAGCCTTCTTTGCAGCGAAAGAGTAGATCTTTAAAGTCTTCAACAACATTCAACATTCATCCATCAAACATTCATCAAGCATCATTTTATCAATTGGGGGCTTTTGAAGATGCAGAAGAGCAATAGGAGATCACCAATTGACAATTGGCTTGTACCTCTCCCTTGGGGTTGGGTATGGTTTCATGTTGTTTTCATATATTTGCATAAGCTTCATTTTGATTCACATTCATGCTTTAGATCAATTTGCATTGTGGATTTAGAGCATTTACTTTGTCAATTATAAGCAATTAGGGTTTACTATCTAGGGTTGCTCTAGGTTGTTTACTTTCATTCTTAGGATCTTGCACACACACAAGGTTCTTGCACACACATTTTTCAGTACATTATCGGCTATTCGTGGTGGTGGAAATCACCAACACAGGGGTTTGACCAAGGCAAAACCCTATATAGCCACCCCAAACCCTCTTTTTTAGCTTCAGGTACAGGTTCAGATCTGAGCGTCGTTGGAAGTTTCGGGACTGAAAGAGCACACAAGGACAGTTCTGGGTTGCAGATCTTGGCAGAAACCCCAAGGACAGGGGTGTGGCACCCTGGTCCTACACAAGATAGTGGTGTGGCACCATGGTCCCGCCCTTTGTCAGCAGGACTTGGCAGACCAACACTTTGCAGACTCTTGAATCCTTCTTGTTAGTTTCAGCTCCAGAATTGCAAAATCAGGACAACGGCATGGCACCCTGGTCCTGGACATTTCTGCTCAGATTTCAGACACAGGTGCACCTCTGATTTTGCCTTATGTTCTGTACTATGTAGCAGTATATCCGTTGTTCTTTGATCTGCATTATCAGATTAGGGTTTGTTTGCTTACTTGCTTTCTAGGTTAGATTGCATTTTGCATCATTCATCTCTCTCATTTACAACAAAGGAATAGAAAACCTAAGAGGTAATCCACGACTCCCTCTTTCTCATAAGAAGTAGCTGACGTGTGTTGCCTCCCTAGACTCTTTCGTATTCCATGAGTGTGTATGAGAGTGGGATTAGGGTTTCCATACTTAGTCTCACTTTTTCCCCTACACATCTTTGGTGAACCCGATGTGAATCCAATTTTTTTTGCATTACATTGCATTGTTAGATCTATATCTAGTTTATTTCATTTGCTTTCAAAACATAAAAAAAATAGAGTTAGGTTTCTTTCATTTTTCTTGCATTGTGTTTAAATTTCATACAATTTTCATTTCAAAATGTCAGATTTCTATTTGCAAGATGTTCATGCTTTTGATGATGTATGCAACTTTGTTGATTATGAGTTTAGTAAGGATGAATTAGATGAAGCTCTAGATGAATTTTTGAACCCTAAGCCTTCTAAACCCTCATTTTGCCAAAAAAAATCAACCTTGTTACTATGCCATTTCGTGGTGATGAGAAAGATAAGTTGAATGATTCCTCTCATGGGTACATTCCTATCAACTCCTCCACTAGATCTAGCAACATAGTTGACTCCCATTCCTATTCCCTCTATGATGTTATGTCTCCTTTTGAGTCCAGAGATAAGCCTTTCAATCACTATGATTATTGGATGATGCCCTTGATGAGTTTATGTCTTTGCCTAAACTCTCAAACAAGAATAATACATCTAAAAGGTTAATAAATATGATCAATGTGAATGAACATAGAAAACCTCATTTTGTTGTCTAAGGTGCTTGTCCTTCTCCAATTTCACCTCTTCCTAATCAACCTCTTTTCACGGTTCAAAGTGGATACAGTCATGATCCCTCTAGCACTCCAAACAAACCTATCATTATGGTTCAAGGAAGGAATCCCACTAAGAGTCCTTATAGCTATGCTAGACAACTAACTAAGGAGAGTTATAATGCAGTTTCCCATACCTATAACACGAGAAATAATAGGCAACCTAACCCTCCTCTAGTTATTCCGACTCCTCTACCTGATCCTCAACTCATTCTTCATCAAGTGGCTCACATTTCACAAACCCTTGGTAAGGAATATGATCTTGTCGAACAACTTAAAGCTACTCCTACCAAGATATCCCTTTGGGATTTGATTCAAACTTCTTCGAATCATCATGGAATGCTGGAGGATGCCTTGAAAACATTGAATGTCCCACCTGCGGTGACATCCAATAATATGGCTTCCTTGATTCACTCTATTACAACACCTAAGGCTCAGATTGTGTTTACACAAGATGAGATGCCCTCTAGCGAAATTCAACAACAATATGATCTCTTAATGATTGTGGTTATCATAAATGATAGTGCGATAAGACGAACACTAGTGGACAATGGTTCTGGCCTTAATGTTTGTAACATTAACTTGTTGCATAAGATCAATGTTGATACATCTCTTATTAAGCCTGATTCTCTCACTATCTGTGGCTTTGATAATGTTTCTAAATCTTCATTAGGTATCATCACCCTGCCTGTTAAGGTAGGTCCTGTTACTTTACCTACTCCTATCCATGTTATGTCTGGAGAGTTGACATACAACTTGTTTCTAGGGAGACCTTGGATTCATAGCATGCAAGTTGTTCCCTCTACATTGCATAGGCAAATCAAGTTTATTTACAACAATACAACATATACCTTGTTAGGTGACACAAGATTCTAGGCTTGTTTACAAACATCAAGTTCTAGATCCTCTTCAATCAAGTCGTCCCCAACTATCTTAGATAATTCCTCTAAAGTTTCTACTTCGATTAGTATGACCAGTTCATCAAACCTGTCTCCTATATCTGGATCGATTCCCAATACTTCCTCAAGTGGACCTAAGGTTTGTGGAGGAAGAATCTTCTCAACCCGACTCTATGATTGAGAATAATTTCTCCCCTGAAAAAATTCTTGGAGAAGATGATTAGGGATCCCTTGATTGCAATCCTACTTTCGTAGAGGAATACAGAATTCCCCCGAGAGAACCTAAGGTCGAAAAGAAGAAAGAAGAAGAAGAACCTAAAAAGCAATCTGCTTTGTTTGGGCCATTGAATAATAATTTGTGGCGGCTTCTCAGATTTCATCTCCCTTAGTTTATGGTCTAGAGGATTTTGATCCTTCACATTTTGAAAATCCTCCTCCTTCTTCGGAAATGACTAACCTTTATGGTCCTGGTTTTTCATATTCTAGCTAGGTGTGGATGTAATGGAAATGGATGTGGTTCTCAAGAACAAGGGATTAAAGTTCCCTTGGAAAACAAATTTTGTGATATGACATTTGGTCTTGGTTATGATCCTTTCAAGCTTACTAAAGCCTCTAAGAGACCATCTATTAGTGTTAATGTCATTTCTGCTTCTCTCTCACTCATAACTTTGTCCTAACTCTTGATGCTAAACCTGTGAAGCAAAAGATTCGAAAGATTCACCCTAAAGTGGCATTACTTGTTAAAGCCGAGATTAAAAAATTGTTGGATGCTGGATTCATTCGTCCTATCAATTATTCCCCATGGATTTCAAACATTGTGGTTGTGGCTAAAGCTGAAAACAAGATTACAATGTGTACTGATTTTCGTGATCTAAACAAGGCCTCTGTAAAGGATGACTTTCCTCTCTCGAATATTGATATGATAGTGGACTCAGTAGCAGGGCATGCTTTACTATCCTTTATGGATGGTTTCTCAGGATATAATCAAATCTTCATCAATCCCCAAGATCAATATAAAACCACTTTCACCACTCCTTGGGGTACGTTTTGTTGGATTGCGATGCCTTTTGGATTGAAAAACGTAGGCGCAACCTATCGGTGTGCTATGACTCTTATCTTCCATTATTATATGCATAAGAGATTAAAAGATTGCGTTGATGGCATCTTAGCCAAACCCATTCTTCGTATAGATCATGTTAAGATCCTTCTTCAAATCTTTGAGATAATTCATAAGTATAACATGCGTTTGAATCCCTGAAAATGTGTTTTTGGTGTGGATAGTGGCAAACTATTAGGATTCATAGTTTCACATTGTGGTGTTGAGGTGGATACAAAGAAGATAGATGTTATTGTTAACATGTTGCCTCCTAAGAATGTTTCGCAATTAAAAAGTTTGCAAGGAAAGATCCAAGCTATTCATAGGTTCATCTCTCAACTTGTGGATCATACCTTTCCCTTCACACAATTGCTTAAAAAGAATATCACTTTCCAATGGAATGAGGATTGTCGTCAAGCATTTGAAGACCTAAAAACCTATTTGGCCAATCCTCCTATTCTTCAACCTGCTGATCCTACTAAGCCTTTTCTTCTGTACACCGTTGCTTCCCCTCAAGCTCTTACAACCTTATTGGCACAATGTGATAAGGATGGTAGAGAGTGCCTGATTTATTACATAAGCCGCACTCTACTCGATTACGAAGTCCAATATTCTGCAATAGAAAGATAGTGTCTTGCTTTAGTCTTTGCAACTCAAAAGTTGAGGCATTACCTCTTGAATGCTGAGATCCATGTTATCATTAAATTTGATCCTCTTAAACATCTTTTCTCCAAAAATAATCTTTTCGGACGCTTAGCTAAGTGGGTTATGATGTTGACCGAGTTTGACCTTAAGTTTGTCTCACAAAAGTCAATAAAGGGTCAAGCGTTGACTAATCACTTAGTTGATGCTCGTTCACCCTTCTCCCTACCTAATCCCAAGTCTTTTCTCGATGAATACATTCTTTCTGTTGAGGTTGATGAGACTTGGGAACTGTACTTTGATGGCTCTAAGTGTCGTACAGGATCGGGGGCAGGGGTGGTCTTAATCTCTCCTAAAAAGAAGCCTATTCTTTTATCATATTGTCTCAATTTCTTATGTACCAACAACATTGTTGAATATGAAGCTCTTATAGCTGGAGTTAAAGCAACCTTGGTGTTGAATGTGAAACATCTATATATTTATGAAGATTCTCATTTAATCATAAGACAAGTGACATGAGTTTATCAATCTAAGCAAGACAAATTATCACAATATAAAGATCTAGCTTTATCCTTGTTGCAAAAATTCGATTCTTATACCATGGAGCTCATTCCTCGAAAAGATAATCGACATGCTAATGCGATGGCATGTGTTGCCTCTCTTGTGTCTCTAGAGGATCCCGTGGTAGATCTTAAATTTACTATTCACAACCTTACTACCCCAACTATTGCTGATAATCCTAGTGATGTAGCATATTGTTGCATTATAGATTCTAATGAATGGTACTCACATATCGTAATATATTTGAGTGATGGTACCTTTCTTGATTCTGCGAATAAGAATACTAGGGCTCGGATTCACAAATTGGCTGCTAGATACATTATCCTTTCTAATGTCCTTTATAGGAGGGGTTATAATGGTCTTCTTCTTCGATGCTTAAACAAGGTTGAAAACCCTATTTCTCTTGAAGAGGCACATTCAGGTGCTTGTGGGGGGCATTTTGGGGGTAGGTCTTTAGTTCAAAGATTGCTCCGAATGGGATATTATTGGCAAACCATGGAAAAGGATTCCTTTGCATTTGTTAAAAGATGTCATCAATGTCAGCAACATAGCAATTTGATCCATGCTCCTTCCCAAGAGCTTGGATCACATGTAGCATCTTGGCCCTTTTCTACATGGGGTTTGGATCATAGGTAGCTCATGGCCAAACAATCATACAATAAAGAAATGGATATAATAGGCTCACACACAACACGATCACTGAGCGTATATGACACACACTATTATACAAGAATGCAATGCAACATCAATGAGGATATAATACTAATTTGAGAATCCATCAAGGGTCTCTACTGTTAATTTTAGTACTTTTAGATTGAATAAAACTCAAAAAATTAGAATTAGTTTAAACTAGGTTAATTAATTTATTGTTTTCCAGATTTAAGCATAGTAAAGAAAATGAAATGCAAAAAGGACAAAGCACAGTTACCCTGGGAAAACCTCCTAGGAGGCTCCTAGGAGGAAAAACCCAGCCAAAGAGATCCTCGGATCTGATTATAGATTATGGTAATGCAATTGTTACAAAACTTATCTCAAGAACTTATAGAAGTAGATGTTGCTGTCACAGAAAGAATGGCAGATTGCTTGACTGTCATGTGTGTGTTTGTTGCTGATAGCTTGCTGCTTCTTTTAACCTAGATTTACAGACCCTCAAGAACTTTGCACAATCTTAACTAGGTTCGCCTCCTTCTAATGATGTAATTCATGCCTCAACTTGAAGACTTTCTTCCTGAAGTTCGCATTCTCCAGACTTGTGTATTTCGCATGAAGTGAGTCCTACAATTGATGATTTGTGGTGAGAGTTGAATGCTTATTTATATAAGGAGTGAACCCCTTTTAGCATGTCGGCTTTTGCAAAATAGAACCCTTTTAATTATTTAATTTACTAAATTGCTTAATGTGAAGTTAGGATAGGTCCTATCATGAGGCATGTATGTTTTAGTGTAGCGTGGAGGTGAGACGTGGAGGTTTAGGGCCCAACCCTTATGCGTTGGAGGTTTAGGGCCCAACCCTAATTATAAACAACACTCCCTCTTAATTAGGGATGAGAACATAACCATAATCTTCCATCTTGCACACATGCAAATGATGGATTACATAATCAGAATATTGTAGTCTTCCATCTTGCACACAAGCATATAATGGAACTACATAACCTTCCAGTTTGCACACAAGCATAGACTGGATCCACCTTGCATTGCCCACAGAGGGTGGAGAGGATCCCTTTCTACCATCTTACATTGCCCGCAGAGGATGGTCAACAATTAGACTTCTCCTTGTGAAGTTTTTACAATACCATCTTACATTGCCCGCAGAGGATGGTTACTAATTACACTTCTCCCTGAGAAGTTTACAATACCACCTTACATTGCCCGCAGAGGGTGGTTAATATTTACAATACCATCTTACATTGCCCGCAGAGGATGGTTAATAATTATACTTCTCCCTGAGAAGTTTACAATACCACCTTACATTGCCCACAGAGGGTGGTTTGATACACCACAATGTATCACTGGGATTGAGACTCCCTCTCGATTAGGGTTTCATTTTCCACAATACCAAGTCTGTCCCTGAAGTACACAAACTTCACTTTGGATAGAGGCTTGGTAAGAATATCTACAACCTGCTCATCAGTGCTGACATACTTCAGCTGAATAGCACCTCTTTGCACCATATCCCGAATAAAATGATAATGGGTTTCCACATGTTTTGACTTGTCATGAAACACTGGATTGATAGACATTTTAATACAACTCTGGTTATCACAGTGAAAAATTGTAGGATCCCATGGCTGACCAAACAACCCAACAGGAAGCTTACGAAGCCACATTACTTCTCTGGAAGCTACACTTGTTGCGATATACTCAGCTTCAGCAGTACTCAATGCCATTGAGGATTGTTTTCTGCAAGCCCAAGAGATCACTGCAGAACCCAAGCTAAAACAAATACCGGAGGTGCTTTTCCTATCTTTGACGCTTCCAGCCCAATCTGCATCAGAATAATCCAAGGTTATTGGAGTGTTAAGTGGATACTTCAGCCCAAAACCAACTGTGCCTCGCAAGTATCTTAGGATATGCTTGGCTACAACAAGGTGAACATGCTTGGGCACACTCATGAACTGGCTGAGAGCATTCACAGCGAAACATATGTCTGGTCTAGTGTTAACTAGATACATCACTGATCTAATCAACTGTCGGTACTCGGATGGATCTGCAAATTCAGAGTTAGCTGTAAGTTAGATTCCATAGGAGTAGACATTGGTTTACAATCCATCATTCTAAATCTTTTCAAAATGTCAATAGTATATTTTCCTTGACTTAGAAACATTTCGTTAGATCTTTGCCATACTTCTAGACCTAGGAAATAATGCATTAGACCTAAATCTTTCATTTCAAATTCTGAAGCTAGTTCTTTCTTGCATCTAATAATAAGTTCATCTTTACCAGTAAGAAATAAGTCATCCACATAAAGAACTAGAATTAGCATTTCATCATTGGCTGCTTTAAAGTAAATGTTAGGGTCAGCGTCATTTTTACAAAAGCCTAGACTTAGCAAATATTTATCAATTCTTTCATACCAAGCACAAGGAGCTTGTTTAAAACCATACAGAGCTTTCTTTAACCTGCACACATGGGTTAATCTATCCTGAATCTCATATCCCTCAGGTTGCTCAATATAGACTTCTTCCTCAATGACACCATTGAGAAAGGCAGTCTTAACATCCATCTGATGTAGTTTCCAACCCTTAGCAGCAACAATAGCAATTATTGTTCTAATGGAAGTATATCTAGCAACAAGAGCAAATGTTTCTTCATAGTCTATGCCTTCCTTTTGTGAAAAACCACGCGTTACAAATCTAGCCTTATATTTTTCAATACTACCATCGGCATTATGTTTAATTTTCAATAACCATTTAGAGGAAACAACATATTTACCTTTGGGTCTGGGCACAAGGTCCCATACATCATTCTTGATGATTGACTGATATTCTTCATCCATAGCAAGCTTCCAAGCATGATGACTTAAGGCTTCTTCAACATTGCAAGGTTCAGTTTCAATGAGATTACACATTAAAGAAACGAAGTTGGAAAATACCCGAGGTCTCTTAGATTCACGGAAGGTGCCACTTGGAGCAGCAAATCTTTTAGCTTCTTGAATGGTGTTTCTTACCCAAAGTGGCCTCTTTTTGGTGACGACAATATCACTAGGAATATCAGTGGGATTCATGGGTTATGGAGGATCATCATGATCATCTTGAGGTGGAAGTTCAACTTACTCCCTCTGAATCTCAGGGTTAGTATCAACGTTTATATTTTGATTATCATTAGACTCATCAATAACACAAGAACCTTTCAATTTCTTAAAAGCAATGTCTTCTTCAAATGTAACATCCCTGCTTACCTCAACATACCTTTGACCTGGGATGTAAATCCTGAATGCCTTGGAGGATTCACTGTATCCGACTAGCATGCCTTTCTTTCCGGAGGGTTCCAACTTTGATCACTTTTCCTTGGGCACATGAACATAGACGGGACTTCCAAAGATTCTGAGGTGACTAATGTCTGGTTTGGATCCTGTGAAGGCTTCTTCCGGGGTCATGTTCTTTAGAGCACGATGAGGACATCTATTCTGGATATATACTGTTGTTCTAGAAGCCTCAGCCCATAGAAAGGTCTGTAAGTCTTGATCGTGGATCATAGCCTTTGCAGCCTCCACAATGGTCCTATTCTTTCTTTCAGCAACACCATTTTGTTGAGGATTGTAAGGAACACAAAACTCCCTCTTAATTCCTGACTCAACACAAAAATCATAAAAGCTACCGGAGGTGTACTCACCTCCATTGTCAGATCTTAAACATTTAATTCTTTTACCAGAGAAGTTTTCAGTTAATGCTTTAAACTCCTTAAATTTACTTAAGACTTCATCAGATTCTTTAGATTTCAAGAAGTAGATCCAAGTTTTCCTAGAGAAATCATCTATGAAGATTACATAATAAAGAAATCCACTAGGAGATGCTATAGACATAGGACCACATAAATCAGAGTGAACAAGTTCTAGTTTGTCTTTAGCTCTATTTTCACTTTTATGAAATGGACTTTTAACATTCTTACCAATAGCACAACCTTTACAAGTGTTATCATGAACTTGATTGAGTTTAGGCATACCTTTGACTAACCTTTCAAGGGATGGAAGAGCTTGATAATGTAGATGTCCACGTCTTCTATGCCATAACTCACAGGATTCCGGAGCCTCATTAATGAGGACTTGAATAGGGTTAGTAGAGAGCTTATAAAGACTATCATATCTATGACCAATTATACAAGCAAATTTAAAACTAGCTTTCTTCGACCAAGCAAGAACTTTTCCCTCAGAAAATGCAATTTGATAACCTTTATCTTCTAGAGCAGAAATGGAAATTAGGTTTCTTTTAATTCTAGGAACAAACAATATATCACTGAGATGCAAGGAGATACCAGAATCTAAATTTAGAGAAGTAGAGCCAGAACCTCTTATCGAATAACGAGAGTCATCACCAATTACCACATGAAGGCTGGTATCCTTTTCTACTAGGCCTGAAAGATGATCACAGTAACTTGTGATGTGTCTGGAGGCACCACTGTCAATCAACCATGTATTGCTATCTGAGGGAAGACTGTTAGATAGAGCGAAGATGAATAAGAAGTCATCATTTTGTTCTGAGACTTCATTTAGGTTTGCTTCACTTTGGTTAGGGTTAAACTGACATTCCTTAGCATAGTGACCGAATTTGTCACATCTAAAACATCACACAAGCGAAGTATCTCTTGGTTTCTTCCAAGGGTGATGGGAACTAAAGGATCTGGATTCCCTATTTCTTTTAGGATAAGGTTGCTTCCAATTTCTCTTTTTCTTGCATTGAGCTGCAAGCATGTGATGATCATCTACATGGGGGCTCTTGGTTTGTCCTCTTGTGATGAGGCGAGACTCTTCTTGGATGCAATCATTCTTAAGGTGATCAAGTGTAGGTAACTCATACCAGCCACTTATGGTTTGGATAAATGACTCCCATGAGTGAGGTAGACCATTAAGGGCAATCATGACAAGGTCTTTGTCTTCCATGTTATGGCCAATTAAACCTAGCTGATTCTTTAGTTCTGAAATTCTCATGAAGTAGGAAATAACAGAATCTTCTTTAGCCATTTTGATATTAAGTAGTTGTTGTCTTAACATACTTGCCCTACTGAGATTGTTAACTTCATATGTACCTTGTAGATGACTGAACATTTCCCTTGCAATGGTAAATGAGGCAATAGAGGTGACGAGGTGGTCTTTGACTGAATCAATGAGAATCTTCTTGACCTTGACAACATCCTTTTTGAATTGTTTTAACTCAACTGCATCCGAAGGCTCAATTAGCTCTTTCACTTCTATGAATTGGAGAAGATCTTCTTCCTCAAGAGCCAACTTGATTCGAACTTTCCATGCAGTAAAATTTAGATTCCCATCAATCCTATCTTCAACTTTCAGCCTCATTGACCTGATCTGCAAAAAGCTACAACAATTTGAAAATAAGGTGTACTGAATTTTAAGTCTGAAGATTGATCTAACCTATAGCTCTGATACCATGTTTTTTTTAGTACTTTCAGATTGAATAGAACTCAGAAAATCAGAATTAGTTTAAACTAGGTTAATTAATTTATTGTTTTCCATATTTAAGCATAGTAAAGAAAATGAAATGCAAAAAGGACAAAGTACAGTTACCCTGGGAAAACCTCCTAGGAGGAAAAACCCAGCCAAAGAGATCCTCGGATCTGATTATAGATTATGGTAATGCAATTGTTACAACACTTATCTCAAGAACTTGTAGAAGTAGATGTTGCTGTCACAGAAAGAATGGTAGATTGCTTGACTGTCATGTGTGTGTTTGTTGCTGATAGCTTGCTGCTTCTTTTAACCCAGATTTACAGACCCTCAAGAACTTTGCACAATCTTAACTAATTTCGCCTCCTTCTAATGATGTAATTCACGCCTCAACTTGAAGACTTTCTTCCTGAAGTTCGCATTCTCCAGACTTGTGTATTTCGCATGAAGTGAGTGCTACAATTGATGATTTGTGGTGAGAGTCAAATGCTTATTTATATAAGGAGCGAACCCCTTTTAGCATGTCGGTTTTTGCAAAATAGAAACCTTTTAATTATTTAATTTACTAAATTGCTTAATGCGAAGTTAGGATAGGTCCTATCATGAGGCGTGTATGTTTTAGTGTAGCGTGGAGGTGAGATGTGGAGGTTTAGGGCCCAGCCCTTATGCGTTGGAGGTTTAGGGCCCAACCCTAATTACAAACAACATCTACTCAAGCTACTCGACACATTAGATGTTGTAGTGTAGAGGAGGGAGAATCATCGTATGTGCTCAAGAGGACTCACTAGACATAATCGAGCATTCTCTCATATAGACGAGAATGATGATCATGCAAGTCCTAATGCTATATGATGGGGCATGTCTCTTCGGACAAGTTCCAATGCTTCATGTATGCACATGCCTTCTCAAGATACCCATGGCCTCGTGATAGTGCTAATGGAATGCTTGAGGAATCCAACTATCTTATTATGTGTTTACCCAAATTTTATTATTAACTTATCACTTGATTAAACCTTCCCAACGTGATTGCCTACATGCCACTTAAGGGTCAGGTATGTGTTAGAAGCCACTCTCTAGACTCACTCTATGACCTAACCATAGTGTTATACCAAAGCTCAATGCAAGACATCAAAATTATACCCAATTGACTCTTTTACACATTGCTAATCACACACATGAATGAGGTATACTCAGTCATAATACCAAGATAACAAATCCAATTTGATGAGTTTTCAACATTACCAACGACTCTCCTAATTTCTCTTAAACAATGTCGCTCCCGCACTCGGACCCCAACGACTCTCCCGCCTCCTGCAATTTGAATGTGCTTGCTGCTGCGGGAGTTTCTCCTGGCGTTGCCTTGACCAGCAATGGATCTTCAATCCCTTCTCCGTTGGGTCCTTCTGCCCGGGCTGGGGTTGCGGCTGCTGCTCTTCGCTCCTTTTCAGAGCTGGTGCCTCAGTCTATTGTTGGCTGGGTCACTGGAGGTTCCCACAATGATGGTGCATTTCCCCCACTCGTGGTTGCTACTTCTGGTGCTGGTGTTGTGGTGGCTCTGGCTGCTACATTGGGTGATTTTGCTGTTGCAGAAGGTCCTACGGTTCTGGGTTCCAATGTCGGGGTTTGGGTGCCATGATCCCTGTTGGTGGTTTTGTTCCTCCCAGACCTGGTGTCTCCGATCCAGTTTTGGATATGGATACCTTGACAACTGCTGCTGGTGCTAGTGACGACCTTCCTGCGAGTGATAATGCTATGCCCAGACCCTTTGCTGGGAAGCGTAGCTTTTGCACATGTGGCTAAATCTGTTGCCCAACCTTCTAAGGGGGTTCATCCTCTTCCTTGTGCCAAGACCTCTCCTATTGTGGTTTGTGGCCGTGAGGTTATGGAGAATGTTGACTTCTTTCAACGCAACGCTCTGGTCTACAAATTTACTGGGTTTTGGCCTTCCCTCCTGAACCTTCATCGATGGGTGAGTGATTTCTGGAAGCCCCATATTTCTTATGGCATTGAGCTTTTCCCTTGTGCCAAGGGGTTTTTTGTTGCTTCCTTTGCCTCTACTCATGATCATGATTTGATTTTGGGTAAGCTATGGTCTTGGGAGGATCACTCTCTCTCCCTTAAGCCTTGGAATCCTTCCTTCAACCCCCTTACAAAATCCCTCTTTGTTTGTCTGGTTTGGGTTCGCCTCCCCAATCTCCCCCTTCATTTCTAGGAACCTTCTTGTTTTGAGGCCATCGGTAACTCCATTGGCAACTTCTTGAAGGTTGATGATGCCACGTTCTCCATGGGTCATTTTATCTTTGCTCGCCTATTAATTGATGTTGACATATCGATGGCCCTCCCTAGGGATGTGGTTCTTGTGGTTGGGGACATGCCTTGGACTCAACCGCTGGATTAGGAGGGCCTCCTGTTTCGCTGTCGAAGGTGTTTCTCAACGGGTCACCCTACTTCTGACTGTTCTCTCTCTCGCCGTAAAGGTGCTGCTACTTGGTGGAAGGATGCTACGGAAGACCACTTGACGATTAATGCTTCAGATTCTGCTTCGATTGATTCATCTTAAGATGAGGTGCCCCTTACTGCTGATGAAGCCCTGGTTGATGTCACTGTTGTTGCGGTCCCTTCTGCCCCCTTGGTTCCTCCTCCTGTTGCTCCTTCTTCCCACCTTCACTCTGCTCCTGGCGATTCTTCTCTTGCTACCGCTCCGCTACAAGAGCTTGTTGCCGCTCTGCTACAGCAGTCTGGAAGTGACTTTGTAGGGTCTTCCCCGCTTGTTTCTTCTTCGAAAGATCCTCCTAATGTTGTTGCCTGGATGGTTGTTTGTCATAGGTGGAAAGGAAAATCTAACCACCTTTCCCAAGCCCTCCTTTGTGAAGATTCAGGGTTTTCTTCCCCCTCTTGATTTGGGTTGGGTTGTTGATGGTTTGACTGGTTGGTTTGACTAGTCCAACTTTATCCTTTTGGGGTCTGCACCCCTGCTTGGTCTTTTAAATTTGATAGCCTTTGGCTTTGTAAATGGTCAGCGCCCTTCTTAACGTTGATGTTTTTAAAAAACAATTAGCAATAGTTAACGCTAATTGTGAAGGGGTTGAGGTCTCTTGTTAAGGGTTAGCGCCCTAGTTAACGTTGCTTTTTTAATAAAAAACAAATCCAATTTGATCCCATAAAGCAATTTCTAGATAAAAAGTAATCATTCTATAGTTAAATACCAAACTAAGCTATGTAATCAAATGCACAGATCGGGTGATCAATAGTGTGGATTTGGTGATCAATTGCATATATGTGCTCTTGCAGATCTCAAAAGGCTCAAAATAAAAAATGCTTAAGTGTTCAAACCAAAATCTAAGGAAACCCATTGGTCTCTAACCACACAATAATATAAAAATTCATTCAAAATGTTGTTCAATCCATCCCACAAAATTTGGGCAACATTTCCCCATAGAAAACCCACATTTTCAGATTTTGGAAACATACAATTCATGTAATGCTTAAACAAAGAGATTCAAATTGAAAGGATATTTGAATTCATATTATAGACTATTTACAACACACTAAGATCAATTAGAATGAGAAATAAGAGGAATCAAGAAATTCGACCTCAAAACTTGATGAAATCTTCAAACTGAGAAAGCACACTGAATACACCAAGAGATAATGAAATTTCTAAACAATCGGTAGAATTCGCCAATCCAAATCTTTCAAAATATTTACCAAAAAAACTTACTCAAGAAATCTCTCAATTCCACCAATTCAAATTTAACACACAAGGTTTTTGAGAGCCAAATCAAGAAAATAGACTGTGTTGTAAAAATAAATTCTAATTACAAAATATAACCCTTTTTTAGTGAAAATAAAATAATAATAAGATAAAGTTAAAATTCAAATATCAATTGGATTGCCCAGCTTTATCTCTAAATTAGACTCATTCTCTTTGTCACAACATATATAGGAAATATAACATTTAAGTATATTTCGTGTATATATTGGCAAGTTGTTTGAGAGTGGTTTTAGATCTCTAAGAGTTATGATGTAGATTTTAGTTTTTGGAAGATCTTATAAATTTCCAGTTTGTTATATTTCAGTAATCAACAAGCTCTTAGCAACATCCCTCCCCTATCACTCTTCCTCCATCTCCTCTCTCTACCTCTCTCTATCTCACTCTCTCCTCTCTTCCCCAAGATCTCTCTCTCTCTCTCTCTCACACATTTTGTTTTATTTTTATTTTTATATTTTTAACTTTTAAAACTTGAATTGATTATGTTTTAGTTTATTTTATTTTTATATACACAATCATGGAAAGGTACTATACATGCTTTGTTGTCACTATAGAACCTCTTGAAATACCAATTATTCAAGGTTGAATTCAAATTTTGCATTTGTATTTAATAATATTTGATTTAGTTGTATTTTAAAAAAAATGTTCTAACAATCAAATATAATTTTAACTATATTAGTGATGATTATTCTAAAAAAACCACTATATAATTTATCACCCTCAATGATAAATACAATGTCAATACAAAGTTATATAAGAATAAATCTACAATTCAAAAGAAACTGCTTTCCCTATATATTTTTTCTAGTATTATTTTGTTACGTATTTATTTTACATTGTTTAATTATAAATTTCAAATACATGTAAGAGCCAATGATGTGTCATTTATAGATATTAATTATATTATCAACATTGCCTCATAGAGTAACTTTCCCACTCTACTTCTTGTTTGAATTTTGAATTGGTTCTGCACATGGTGTCTGTGGAGGGTGGGGGCCAAGTCCCCATGCCTATTGATCCTCCTCCAAACTCTGTTATAGTGACAACTTTTGTTTTGAATAATGCCAACCCTTTAGGGGTTGACTCTATGCTTGGTGATAAAGTGGTCTACAAATCTAAGGTGCCCCCCACGGTTGTTCCACCTTTTGAGGAGTTTGCTACCAAAGGTATAGGAAATGTGGTCATGTTGGGAGCTAAGGTGGGCTCCCTGCTTGGGGATTCTACAAGTCCCATCCTAGAAACCAACGATACTGTATCCAAGACCAAGGAGATAGAGGATGCACAAACAAAGGAAAGCACACTTGTGAAGGGCTGGAAGAGTGTGCTTGTAGGTAACACACAAGGGAACGTGGACTCTAGCATTGTTACAGATTGTTTGCAAACTAAGGAAGGCGTGAATAATATTTTGTCGGAATCAGTAGTGGATCACATTGTTCTCACAATGAATGATACTTTGGTGGGAAAATTCTTTTCCTTCAACCTGACCATTGAGATGATTAAGAAATAGGTTTCTACCAAATGAAAACTAAAGGGGAGTGCTTCCATAAGTGCTATACCTAGTAGTGCTCTCTTTCTTTGAAGGGAGATTTGGTGATGGTTCTCTTAGTCCTCTAATCTTATGGCAAACATCACCTCTCTCTTTGCAAATGGAAGCTTGGATTTGACTTGGATGTTGATTTGAATAAGACCACCCCTATCTGGGTTCGTTTACCTGATCTTTCATTGGAGTTTGGGATGAGGAGGTCTTTTGATGGATTGGAAACACATTCGAACATTTGTTGTGGTGGACAAGGTAACCAGAGCGAAATCCAAGTTGGTTTATGCTCACTTTTGTGTTTTGGCTACTATTAGCAAAAATCTTTCCATTTTTATTATGCTAAAATCCAAACTAGGAAGTTGGACTCAAGCTTTGGTCTATGAGAATGCCATGCTCTTTTGTCAGAGTGTTCCAAACTAGGCAATTTGATATCTGAATGCAAGGTCTCTATGCCAACACCCCTTCAATAAAAGGAAGCCATGGACACTATGGTGGCTACAGAACCGAGTGAGACAGGTTCAATGGCAGATAGTGAAGATTACCCCTTTAGAGAGGGACTCATCAAGCTAATGGAAACCCTTTATAAATCATCTCATGGGGTTAAGGTGGTTGTTTCCCCTACTCAAATGGACCTTAGAGCCAAGGAAGTACATACTCAAGATGCTAGAGAGACCAATGGCACGTCCAACTTGTTGGAGAATTGCACTCCTAGGAAAGAGGGACCTTTAGAATAATGGGAGATCCCCTCCTAGCTGACAACCCTGAATAACAAAATGATGGAAGTCCCTATACCTAACAACCTTGTAAATGGAAAAATTACTGGAGTGGTAGGCATGGAAGCTTCTGCTTTTTTTGTTCCACTGAAGAACTTCTCCTCATTTGGGGCCTTCAAAAGTAGATACTTCTTGTCTGGGATGATGGCTAGATAACACAGAGAAGAAAAACTTGAAATATGAAGACTGATGTGGGTCCAGAACAAAATATTGGACATTGATCACAAAGGCTCACTAGGAATAAGGAAGTGGCAAGGGAAATCACAAACGAGATACAAAGGACCTTGGATTCATCAACTAAAATTAAAAAAATAGGTTCCTCTCTTGGAACATGAGGGGTATGAATATCCCCTAGAAGTGATATGTCCTCAAGAAATGCATTTTAGAAAAAAAGATTGATGTTCTCTTACTTGAGGAAGTAAATATGACATATAGTTCCTTTAATACTATTGCTAGAAAAATTTGGCCAAGCTCTGATTTCCTTATTAGCAATGTCAATGGGGCCTCTAGAGGGGTGGTTACCTCGTGTGATCCCTCAAGATGAACTCGCTTCTTTGTATCCTCCTCAATTATCTCCCTAATGGTCAAAATGTCTTCTCACAATGACTCTTGGTGTCTTGTGATTGTCTATGCCCCCAACACTAGGGTGGGTTGTTTAACCCTTTGAATGATCTCTCAACTTTGATTCAAAATGGTCTGGACCCACTTTGGATGGTTGCGGGAGATTTAAAAGTTCCCCTCTTTTCCCCTCAAAAAAATTAGGGTTGTTTTAGATTATTATAATAATATAATGGATCTGCTTGATTTCATCAATAGGAATGGATTCCTGGATGTGGATTTGATGGGACAAAATTTTACATGGTCCAACCATAGGAAAGGGGAACATCTTATTCAGGTTAGGTTCGGTAGATTTTTTATTTTGGCCAATTGGAACCTTGGTTTCAATGCTACTCTTCAAGATTTTCCCAAGACTGTGCCTAACCACAACCCCATTCTCCTCGAGAGTTCTAGTAGACATACAAAGGGAAGATATTCCTTCCACTGTAAAATTATACCACACACCCGAAATTTAAAGATTGCATTAATAATTGGTGGAATATCCCAATTAGGGGGACAACTATGTATAGGGTGGCTCAAAAATTGGATTTGATTCAGAGGAATGTGAAGGGTTGGAATAAATCCACTTTTGGAAACATCTTTGTTAATAAAAAAGAGCTTAACAATAAACTGATAGCGATTCAAGAGTGGATGGAGTAGGGGGATTCCTTGGAAGCTACTCACAAGGAGGAGGAATTACTCAGAAGGAAATGGAAGGAGAATTTAAAACAAGAGGAAATCTACTAGAAATAGAAATCAAGAGTGAAATGGTTAAAAGAAGGGGATAGAAACTCATTTTTTTTCCACAAATCGACTTGTAGAGATAGAAGGAGAAATCCGATTGCTTGCTTAAGGGACAACCAAAACCAGGAAATTAAAGATGACAACCAATTGGGAGAAATGGCCTCATGCTACTTTCATAGCCTCTTTGATGAGGATAATAGAGTTAGGAATACTCTACTTGAAGATCACCTACTCCAATGCCTTCCTGCTTCTCTAGATGATGTTGATAATTCTTTTGTTATGGACCTGGTTACGAATGTGGAGGTTAGGGATGTAGTTTTCTCTATGGGTGCATACAAAGCCCCAAGACCGGATGGCTTTCCCTTGACTCTCTTCCAAGAGTTTTGGGATATTGTTGGCTATGATGTTACCATGGCTGCTAAGGAATTATTTAGAATGAGAAAATTACTTAAAATGCCAAACAACACTTACATTATCTTAATCCCCAAAGTCCATGAGCCAATGCACCTCATAGATTACAGATCCATCAACCTTTGTAACACTATTTATAAATTTTTCTCTAATGTTTTGGTAAAGAGGATTAAGCCCTTCCTCGATGGTCTCATCATCCATAGCCAAAAAGGATTTGTCTCAGGTAGACAAATTTGGGATGTTGCTATTACCACTCATGAGGTTCTTCAATTCATGGATAAATGTTGCCAACCTGGAATGGTCTTAAAGCTTGACATTTCTAATGCTTATGATAGGGTGCTTTCTACTCAAAGTTCTATGGACATTTGGGTTTGGTGAAAGATTGCTTAATCTAATTAAGGAATGCATCTCTAATGTCAAGTACTCTGTCTTGGTAAATAGTCTCCTTGGGGAGTCGTTTGGTGCATCTAGGGGGGTGAGAAAAGGTGATCCCTTGTCCCCCTACCTCTTCATTATTCTCGCTGAAGTTCTCGGAAGAAATTTCATCACCCTTGTGAATAATGGGGCCTTTCATGGGGTTAAACTTGCTTCCTTTGTTCCACCTTTTGTTCTACAATATTTGGTAGATGACACTATTCTCTTTGGGTCGACCTCAGTTGTGGAAGCTTAGGAATGGAAGACCTTCCTCAATCACTATGTTGAAGCTTATGGTCAACACATAAACTATGAAAAGAACAACATTTACTTTTTTAATACTGCTAACAGACTTCAAGACAAAATCAAAGATATTCTGGGATGCCAGATTGCTGCCCTCCCGAGTACTTACTTGGGATTACCCCTCACAGTTAAGGAAGTTTCTAATAACTTTTGGAACTATATTCTTGAAAGAATGCAAAAGAAGCTTGTAGGCTAGAAGGGAAAACTCCACAGTAGTGTTGGCAAGCTTCAACTCTTGGCTTCCTCTCTATAAGGGATCCCTATCTACTTCCTTTCCTTGCTCAAGATATCGACCTCCATGGTTGAGAATATTGAGAGGATTCAAAGGAATTTCCTCTAGATTGGCATGGAAGAGAAGAATAGGTTGGCCTTGGTTGGATGGGACAAGGTTTTATATCCAAAAGACAAGGGGGGATTGGCAACTAGGAAAATCTCATAATTTAACAAAGTCCTCATGGCTAAAGCTAGCTGGAAACTGGCTCTCCATAATGTTGATTGGTGCCATAATTATGAGTACTAAGTATCTCCATCAGGAAAATTTCTACAAAATACTAAATCATGAGGGGTTCCCTAGTAGTTCTAGGATCTAGAATAATATTCTCAAGAGTAGAAGCATCATTTCTTTGGATCTGAAATAACTTGTTGGTAATGGGGGAAACAATCACTTCAAGGAGGATACTTGGATTGGGGACAAGCCATTGGCTTCCTTGCCCTCCCTCAAGGGACTTCATGATTGTGCTAAAGGCTTTTTTTGGGCAATAGGTTAGAGATTATCTTGCCCCTAATAATTCATGTCTGTTGCCATTTGCCAACCCCACCTACTGCGTGATGCTATGGAGGTGCAAGACATACTTAAACAAGTCACATTGCCTTTCTTTCCCTGCGAGGACAAATTTATTTGGCGATTGAATCCTGGAGGGGATTTCTTGGTTAAAACTGCCTATCACTACCTTCTTAAAGATAAGAAATCTTTGGATTGGTGGAGGAAGGTTTGGAACCATTAGCTCATTCCCAAAATTAATTTCTCCTGGTGGAGAACACTCCATAACAAAATCTTTACCCAAGATAATATCATCAAGAGGGGATTTCAACTACCTAATAGATGCATTATGTGCAAAATGGAGGAAGAGAGTACCTCTCACTTTCTTCTCCAATGCAATTTTGCTAGAATCCTTTGGGAGATGGTGTTATAGAGATTGAATCTATGTTGGACTATGAATGAAGATTTGGTATACTTGATCATAGAGTGGAAGGGGTCTATACTTAATCCCCTCATCAGATAACTATGGAGATAAATCCCACTTGGGATGGAGTATTTGGAAAGAAAGGAACAATATGATCTTTTGTGGCTTGGAAAACTCTACTAATGTGGTTTTGATGTCCTTCCTCAAGCTCCTATTGGAGAATATTTCAGTCACCTACATTAATCCCCTACCTAATCCCCCTACCCACTTGGATGTTGAAGTGGCCTTGCATTGGGGACTTCTCGACTCGTATGCAACCTTTGACAATACCAAGCGAATGATAAGGAGGAACACCAAATGGTAGCCACCTCAGTAGTGCTACAACCTCAGCAGGGATGCAAATTTAACTTTGATGGTGTTGCTAGATAGTCCCTGGGTTTGGTTGTTGCTGGGGGAGTCCTAAGATCACATCTTGGTGAATTGGTTTTTGCCTACACAAGTAATACGAATGGTTGCACTAGCTATCAAACTGAGGGTATGGCCTTAACTTGGGGCCTTAGGATAGACCTTTCTATTGGGGTTAGAGCCATCACCATTGAAGGTGAATCCAAACTCATAATTGATGTTGTCAAAGGGTTGAACAAAATCAATTGAAATATTGATAACACAATCAGAGACATTCACAGGTTAACTTTGGGTTTCGACTCCTTTGAAATTGGTCATGTTTACAGGGAAGGAAATAAGGTGGCAGATGCATTAGCAGTGCTTGGTCTTCAAATTTATGGCTTGAGATGTTGGAGGAGGATTGACTCCCTCCCAAATGGTGTCCGGATACTCTTGGATGGAGAGTGTCTTAACAGGATTTCCCATGGGTAATATTCTCTTTATTAGATTTTGCCTTCTTCAGTCAAGTCATATTGGTTGTAGAAGGTAGGAGCTTTTAAATTTGAATTTGTCCAACTTGGTGCTAATAGGGAACTGCATGAATATGACATGGGCTACTCAGTCAAATGATGACTTCAGTGGCTAGTTCATCACTATGATGTGGCAATGGTTTTACTTTCTTTTGTTGACGAGACACTTTGGCTATATCGGGGATCACGTGACTTCCTTAGGAGATCATGTTATGACGAATTGGGTTGGGCATTATTGGACACGTGGGTTCATGGGCAATGATGATATTTTAATCCTTAAAAAGAGAAATATGGTGAATTTAAATTTAGATGTCTTATGTCAAGGTAAGAATTACCTTTTGCATGTGCCAAGGAATACAAAGGTGAGGAGTAGTAATTGCACCTTTGTTGGTTCACACAATTTTGGAACTCAAAACAATAATGAAAATACAATGCCCATTTGAGAAAGTTGATGTTCTTTTTTGGCTATCTTTGTTGGTGAAAAGCTCATTTATCTAGTTTTCTATGGTGACCAATATTGATACTACTCTTTGTGAGTCCATTATGAGTGGTGATAGAGTGTGCTATGAGCTAGACAAGTCCACTGAATTCACAAACAACCCCATTGTCTAGGATTAGTCTAAGGAGAGAGGGATGGCTAATTATTTAGAGAACATGATAGGGTTTGATGAGAAGCTTTCGATCCAATTTGCCACCTCCTAGACCAACAAAAGGGTTTCTATAGGGGGATTTTGTTTGAAGTCTCCGAGGAGATTATCACCAAAGCTATGGACCTTTCCTTGAATGGTAGAAGATGGAAGAGAACTAGTCATGTTGTTAATATCCTCAAAAAATTATTTAAGGGGAAGGAACCCCTAGTTAAGCTGCAAGGTGGCTTTGATAGGCAAAAATTACCACACTTGTGGAACTAGGTATGCCTCATGGTTATGGAATATTTCATCCTTGAGGGTCACCACAAGGTTTTTTATTTCTATCACATGCCTTTGCTAAATCACTTTAGGAACAATGACACCATTTGTTTTCCCTTCTATCTTCTCCACTCTCTTGAAAGCTCCACCAAGGATTCTCTAGACCCAAAACAAAGGATAAAAGGCCTATTCCTCTTCACCGGGGTCTAATATATAGACTCTACCCCTTCCATTTGGCCTTATACCCCCCAAGAAATATTTTGAGATTTGAAACTCCACTTCATACTTCCCACCCTTTGACTGCCTATGTTGAAGCCCTCGCTTCCCCCACTTTCTTTTGTCTCTCTAGTGGAGCTTTTTCCTCTCCACCCATTAATTCCTCCTTTGTGACCATCACTAAACTTGGCTCTCCCACGATCTCCTCACCTACTTCTAGCACTCTTAAAGAGAAAAAACCCACAAGCTCCAAGGGAAAGAGAAAAACCTCAAGAAAAAGGAAGTGAATTGTCATTGACAATTTGAGTTTTGAAGAGAATGAGAAAGAGGACCTCAATGTCAAAATTGATGGGAGGAGGTGATCGCACAGGATTGCCTCTCGAGACAAGGGAGACATGAAAGGAGATAAACAAACTGCTAATGAGTTTGAAGAGGACATCGTGAAGGGCGATGGTGGGAATAATGAGTTGAATATTGAGAAGACTGATGAGGAGGACACAACCATTGGGGATGTTGGGGTTGGTGAAGACACTGGGATTTTAGCTAGCTTTGGCCCTCCTCTAGATTCTTAGGAAATGAAGGTGGAAAAGGTGGACCCTGTAGAAGAGATGAGTTTGAACATTGTGGATGAGGAGGATAATGAGAGGGAAGGGGACAAATCGGTTAGCGTTGCAAAGGAAGAAGACATGGGGAGGAAAGGGACTGGCATGGAGGAAGGGGTGAGGATTGAGGAGAAGAGTAGTTGTCAAATTTCTAAGGATGTTCAATAGACCCTGAAGGTGGATGAAAATGTTGAGACGAGATGCCAGACAGTGGATGGTAAGCTATAGGCCCTGAAATTGGAGGTAAAAGAGCTGAGGAACAAGGTGGAGAGCCAAGAGGTGAATGCGAAGCTGTAGAGCCCTAAAGATGGAGATGAGGGAAATGAAGAACAAATGGGATACTGTTGACAAGCAAGTGACAAGCATAACCAAGTTTAGCATGCAGGTTATGCATAACTTGCCAACCACCCTTTGTTTGTTGTAGGATATGGCCCTAAGAAAGGAGGATAAATACAAGGAATCATGTAGGGAGCTCTTCAAATTTCTCACTGATGACTGGAACAATGTCCTTAAACAAGATGGAATTAAGAAGTCTGGTCCCTAGGTCTAGGCATTTTGTTTCTTGGCTTTATTGGATTTATGGAGTGTTATCCCCTATTGATATTTATTTTTGTTGTCGTTACTCTGCTTAGAATCTTTGTTCCTGTATTTTGGTTGATTATTTTGTTGTCAATGTGTTGTTATTGCTGAACGCCTTTAGGCTATGCTTTAAGGGACAATGCTCTTGTTTCCACTGCTTTTAATATAAAAAACATTGACTCATAGAAAAATGAAATAGAAATTTTTTGTTGAAGAGCAATCAAACATAAATGATACAATTTAATAGAGAAAGCCAATCTAAGTAAAATAATAGTTTATTTGGTTAAAAATCTTTATAATATGCAAATCAATGACGAGTTGTACTAAATATCATAAATCTTTTCAATATCTTATTGTTTTATATTACAAATATAAAATAAAAATATTTTAGACTTTAATTAATTTTATTATTATGTAATTTATAATTAAATTTATTATTGTTTGTTTAGACTTATTCAAATAAAGAAAAAAATAATGAAAAAATATATAAAAGTAAAAAAAGAAGGAAAGTATTTTCATGAATAAAGTGGTAGTATAATTAAATAACTTTTTAAATTCAATTAAAATAGAAAATTCAATCCAAAAATATATTACAAAAATAGAATACATATTAATTTTATGAATTTGTTTAAATATTTTAAAATTAATATATCTTTTTTGATGGAAACAAGTCAGCATATGTAGATGTTGGCATCTCAGCCTTTACATGGCAGATTACAACATTTCGAGTAAGCATATATAAAAAATATTTGATTCATCAAATAAAAAAATATTTTATTTTTATTATCAATTTAACTACTTGTTTTAATATAATATAATAAATTGTTTATATTAATTTTTAAATTATAATTAAAATAGAACATTTTAAATTTGTAAAAAATATCACATACAAATAAAGTCCCCATCGCTTATCAGCGGTTCAATGGGCATCATGTGGCTGGGCTACTATTTTGACTCTTTTGTTGGTACAACTCTAACTTGTTCGTTGATTTGAACAAATTTATTATTCTTTCCCTATCAACGAGTCTGATATTATTTATTTTTTCTTCCCCTTGCTTGAAAAAATTGTAAGGAAATATCTCTTTTCATTGTCATCTAACGTGGAGATTCTCCTTGCTTGAAATAATTGTAAGGAAATATCTTTTTGTCATCTAATGTGGAGATTCCCCTTGCTTGAAATAATTGTAAGGAAATATCTCTTTTCATTGTCATCTAATACAGAGATTAAGCCCCCTATGCTATCCATTCGCATCCTCTTTTTCAGCATTAGTCAATTCAGTCCTTATATTGGCTATGAGTTGTCATTCAAATCTACAAACTGTAATTTGTTTTCTACAAGGAATATAGCTCTATTCAATCATTTTAAAGGCATTTAAATGAACGGAGGTTGTTGATTTTAAATTCTACATATTGATCTAGGTGAAACCTTCTTGTGACTCAATAACAATCCTTTAAGGTATTTTAGAACACCACCAAACTACCTAAACATTTTAGATAAAAACCTAAAGAACTCTAAGATGATTAGATAAAATAAAGAATAAAGATAAATAAGATGTATATTAATCGTATAAGACATATATACTCATTCTTACATAGAATCAACATATAATTTAGATTTTAAACGAACACCAACCTGATACATACTATTTTTTTATCTCGAAACTTACCAAATTCAAATCTTTATGTATTTTTATTTATTCATTAGTCATTAAACTAGATAGCAATTTCACTAACACTTCATTGTAAAAAAAATATTGAAAAGACTTGGATTAAAGCTATCCACTACATTTTTCCAAAGTGGATTTCAATCAATCAATTCAAAGCTTTCAGTCCCCATCGCCTATGAGTTGTCCCAAACTCTCTACTTGCCTTTGAACGCTCTAATCCTGTAAATAAAACAAACATGTCGTTATCATACAGCTGTCTACAGTCCCCACTCTAAACCTGTATATACAACAAACATATCATGTAGAAAATGCTTTGGAATATGATCCATCTTTTTTCAATCTCAGAACATCATGTGAATGAAAGGCCCGTATAACGTTGGAATGTGGTGCAAAACATTTCAACATTTAAACTTAATGAACTTGTCATTACTTTTCTAAGAAAAGAAATTAAAAAAATCTTTTAATTTATAGCATATAAAATATTATGAAGTGCTTGATATTATTTATACAAGGGGTTTTGTTAGGCCTGAGTTGTTTTCTAGCCATTTGTCATTCTGTGTAGCTAATATTGGTTTCACCATGGCATTGTTTTTTTAACCATTTCTTTCTTTTATGATTATTTTTTTCTCTGTTTTGTATCTTTACATTGTTCAATATGAAAACAAAATTCAGTTTAAATCATTTATCTTATGCTATCTAATAAACGTATTACACATATTTTTATACACCTATAACTTATCTGCTTTCACATATTCACACAATCTTATAAATTCATCCTATCCACTTATTTACCACACCAATGTGCACACTTCTTCTATTGCATGTCATTTACTAAGATCTAGCCTTTTTTTTTTTTCCAACACTAGTTCAAAATCATGAAGCCATCCTAATAGTTTGAGACTCATCTAGCCCAAATTAAAAGAGGCTTAAGTCAAATGTGGCCAACTCCCCATCTTTATCCTTCCTACCTAAGACTATCTAAACCCAAATTTGTGTGATATTTTGTGTTATTGTATATAATGTCATTTAATGCACTCATTTTAATCATATGAAAATAAAGCAAATAATTCATATATCATTCACATCTACATAGTTCAATTGGTGCTCTAAAAGAAATGTAGTCTTGCATAATCACTCTACAGGCATTTACATGATTAAAGATTGTTGTTTTCTTATATTTTTAAAATTTTGTGAATATATTAAGGATGTGGGGGGTGAATCAACATATATTAAAACTTGATCAAATTAAATCATACATTACATTAAGTATTCAATATAACATTC
The DNA here is from genome assembly GCF_030272615.1 of Cryptomeria japonica. Classification (NCBI taxonomy): domain Eukaryota; kingdom Viridiplantae; phylum Streptophyta; class Pinopsida; order Cupressales; family Cupressaceae; genus Cryptomeria; species Cryptomeria japonica. The sequence continues at coordinate 125,036,192 of NC_081408.1, read as the reverse complement.
TTTACACATCAATGAAAGTAAATAACTAAAATAGCAAGTACAATCATGCAAGACCACTAGAATTTTTATGTGGAAAAGACAAATTGGGAAAAACCACAGTCAGAATTACATTCACATTGTATCTATAGAATTGCTTACAAAGTTTAGGCCATATGCTAGGGAGATCACTTCTCCGAACTTGTAGGCTAAGGCGCACAACTTTAGGGCAAGATACAAAAGACTTGCACAACTAAAGATCGCTTCTTCAAGCCAAGGTACAAAATATTTTTCTAATATATTAAACTCAATATATTGAACTGCAAGAGAATAACATCTACCCATATGCGCATTGTGGATAATAGTTCACAGCTTAACACTCATCCGAGCCAACGTTCATTACTACACTGTGCTACATTTGGACCTCTATATTATTTCACATTAGCTTTGCATGTCACACGTAACCTTAGACTTATGTCCTTGTCACATTTACTTAAGTATTTTGTCCTTTATATATCAATTAGATCTTCAATATCCTCTACTAGGTTGGCCTATAAAAGATGTAGCATGTATATGCACTATCAAACCCAAAATGATCTATACATCACATGTAGAATGCAAAAGATACATATGAATATTCACACCATGATAGCACACCTTTCAAATATCTCCAAAAAGGTTCTGCACTCACCACATGCAGTCACTTAGACAAAAAACACATAGGTCGGTTTCACAAGATAAAGCATTTTACTCGAATACCAATCTATTTTACTCAAACTCTTAATCCAAACCAAAAAATAAGACTTGTGGACCATCATAGGAGAAACATAAAGTGCTATGGAACATAAATCAATGATCCACAACACCTTGTTAGTACTAGAAAGTTGGGATATGCAAGGCATTCCCTTGCAACATTTTGTAGTTGTATTATCCCTTAACACATGAACAAGTAGCTCTTACAGTAGAAAATCTATCCATCTGATAATTAAAATGTGAAGAACTCGATCTTCTATAACCATTCCTCTCGAATCCACACATCCATGTGATACATGTCCAATACAACCAAAAACCATCAAAAAAGGATATTATTCACCAAAACAGTCACTTGAAGCAATTATACAGTTTTCAAACCAAGCAAAAGGTCACCAATCCTTCAAAAACACAATATACCATCAATATTTACCATCTAGAATACTTTCAAATAGTTTCCATACATTTGCACAATATCTATACACACATACACCATCAGTACACTAGTGAGACAAACTAATAAGACAAGTTGTTCACTAGAATAGCCAAAAACTGGGATACCATGCCAATAGAGCTCTGAAAACACTATAACATTTCAACCTTTACCAATAGAAACATCTTGTAAGTATATTCTACACATCTACATCAACTATTTGTGTCACCCACACTCTTATTTGATGTACACCTTCCTCACTCTAGACAAAGACAAAATATCCACATAGTCCTCAAAACACCTTATTTCACCATAATAGATATTTTTTAGTATATTGCATATAATCTACGAGACAATCATACAACTCTACACCATATCTGAATCATTCAGACCTCAGAACCAATTACCAAAACTCCAGAATATTCATCAACTTCAATTCTATATCCTAGTAAGTTCTTACATATTCAACGATTGTATCAAAAATCAACCAGGTCACTTTCAGACCAACATTCAGACTACTAACAAGTTTGACATCAATCCTAGTAGGTTCTCAGATATCCAACCATTGTATCAAAGCTCAATTATATCACTTCTAAACCATCAACAAGTTTGACATCAGTGAAAACATAAACTTATATGCGCAACATGTAATGCCTCTCCCAATTGCAATTTGGAGATATGGAAATCTTGTCATGTTGTGACCTTGCTTCTAGTAATGTTGAGTCATGTTTATGCTTCTCTCTCAAGTTTATACCACATGTCTTGCAAGTGTCTTTATGGCTTATGGTGTATAAGAGATTACCATAGGCTCAAATATGATCCCAAATTATCATAATATAAATTCTCATGACTCACTACATGAGTATGGCATCCAATATAAAAAATAACTCCCAACATAAGCATCTTTAACCTCCATCGTGAAAGTTATCAAACGCAACTCGTAAACACTCCTACATGAGGTTGTAGTTACACCCACATGCCAATAATAAAATATGATATTATATGTCCGTTATGTAATCCCCTCGTCAATGCTTCATTGCAAGAATATTTCCAACACCTTAGAGAATAGTTAAATAATTATATGTCCCCACCCTCACATGGGTGTAACATTTTTCTCACTCTTTGATTCTTGAAGATACATAGATTTTATTCACCCATCTATAAGTAATTAATTTATAGTAGGTCTTTAGATATTCAAGGTGTATAGAACACTCATTCCTAATAGTGGAAGTATGGAGATTTGAGTGAACTCTGAGGAATCTTCACTGTGCACAACTTAAGGACAACACATGGGAAGTAAAATACTCTCTAATATTGTTTTTCAAAATCCTTAAGACGATTTGTAGGATGTCTTTAAAGAAATTATGACAATATAAAGAAGAATGGTTGTCATGAATAATCTGAATGGTTGCACTAGTAATCAAGCTGAGGGTATGGCCTTAGCTTGGGGCCTCAAGGTAACCCTTTCTATTGGAGTGAGAGCCATCGTCATTGAAGGTGATTCCAAACTCATAATTGATGTTGTCAAAGGGCTGAACAAAATCAATTGGATTATTCATAGCACAATTAAAGACATTCATAGGTTAACTCTGGTTTTCAACTCCTTTAAAATTGGCCTTGTTTATAGGGAAGGAAATAAGGTGACGGATTCTTTGGCAGCGCTTGGTCTTCAAATTGATGGCTTGAGATGTTAGAGGAGGATTGACTCCCTCCCAAATGATGTCCAAATACTCTTGGACAAAGAGTGTTTAACAGGAGTTCCCATGGGTAATATTCTCTTAATTAGAGTTTGCCTTCTTCAGTCTAGTTGTATTGTTTGGAGAAGTCAAGAGCTTTTGAATTTGAATTCGCCCAACTCGGCGTTGATAGGGATTTGTAGGAATATGATTTGGGCTACTCAATGGAATGATGACTTTGATGACTAGTTCATCACCACGATGTGGCAATGCTTTTGCTTGCTTTTGTTGATGAGGCACGTTGGTTGTATCGGGGATCACATGACTTCCTTAGAAGATCGTGTTATGATGAATTGGGCTAGGCATTACTAGACACATGGGTTCACGAACAATGATTATATTTTAATCCCCAAAAAGGGAAAGACAACAAATTTAAATTTTGATGTCAAATTTGAACATAAGAATTACCTTTTGCATTTGCTATGCAATATGGAGGTAAGGAGTAATAATTGCACCTTTGTTGGTTCACATGATTTTGGAGCTCAAAACAATAATGAAAATACAATGCCCATTTTAGAAATTCGATGTTCTTTTTTGGCTATCTTTGTTGGTGAAAGGTTCATTTATCTGGTTTTCTATGGTGACCACATTGATACCACTCTCGGTGAGTCCATTATGGTTGGCAATAAAGTGTGCTATGAGCCAGACAAGCCTGATGAATTAAAGAACGCCCCCCTCATTTGGCATTACTATAAGGAGGGAGGGGTGGTTGATTACTTAGAGAACATGATAGGGTTTGATGAGAAGCTTTCTATCCAATTTGCCACCTCTTGGACCAACATAAGGGTTGCTATAGGCGGGCATTTATCACCAAATCTAGTAGCCTTTCCTTGAATGATAGAAGATTGAAGAGGACTAGTCATGTTGTTAATAGTGATAGCCTCAAAAAATTCTTTAAGGGGAAGGAAGCCCTTGTTAAGTTGTAGGTGCAATACCCTAAAAATGGTCACCTAAACCATGGGCCCCTAATCTCGACAACATCACCAAGGTCCTAACCAAAAGACAATTAAATCAACCTTGAGCATCTAATTAATTAATTCTTCAATCATTAATGTTACATGGCAAATTAATCACTCTATATTAATTAAATATTTATTTATTTAATTAAATCATTCCAAGTAAATCATTTTGATCAGTTATTCTATTTATTTAATTAAATATCCTAGCATATTTAATTAATTAATAAATTTTCCATTTAATCCTAAAAAAAGGAATTAATTTACAAAAAAGAGATTAATCACAAAAAAAGGAATTAATTTACAAAAAGAGATTAATCACAAAAAGAGGAATTAATTTGCAAAAGAAAGAGTTAAATTGAAAACAAAAGAAAAGAATTAAATTGAGAAAAGAAATCAAACTAAAGATATTTCTTTTTCTAAAATTGAGATAACTTGAAAAATCAAAAAGCAATTAAATTGAATTAATCATTTTCTTTAAAAACAAAATTTAAAGCTTTTCTTGAGGAAATAAGTTCAATTGCATTGAAAAGCCTTTTTCTAAATAAAAATCTTGAGCAAATTAAAGAAAAGTGCATGGAATCACCTATTTTTATCTCAAGTGCATGGAATCAACTAAATTTATCCCCAATGCAGACTTAGACTTATAATCTGAATGCATTCAATCAATCTATAATTGGAATCTATGTCAAGATTAACTGAATCTGATCTCTCAATTATTTCAATTATCCTAAATTGTGCTTTTTCTTGAGGAATCTCAACCGCTCGTTGTTAATCGATCTTGACCGTTGGTCTCTCTTTTGAGTCTCTATAAATTCAGCCTTCATCTCTCATTCAAAACACCCTAGAGATTTATTGTTATTATGAAGTTTTTGCTCTGGAGTCATTGAAGATATTGTGCTTTGAGATTATTGCATCTTAGTTTAGCTTTTTGCATATTTAGTTTAATTATGATTGCTTGATTTCATTTAGCTTAATATTTATTCATCTACCTTAATATTCATTCATCTAGCTTAATCTTGCATCCATTTAGCTTAATCTTGTGCTCATATAGATTAAATCCTTCGTCTTGGTGTAGTCTAGTCACTGGTATTGCTTAGACAAATCTGAGAGCAAGTCTATACTTGCATCTTTTAGAAGGCAATAGGTTGATTTTTTATGGTTTTTATATTCATGATTATATCTATCTAACCATGCATGCAATGGCTTAATTGAAGTGTTGTGTCTTATAGCTTGCAGATACTTTACCCACTTTTCACACACAGATTTATTTTTTGGATTTTTTCCGTATAGTTACTACAAAAACTAGTACGAGTTTTACAGAGGCTTGAACGACAAATTGCAAGTATCGTACGGTCCATCGTGAATTATCGTACGACTCAGTGTGAATACTCATATGGTATTCAGATTTTTGGTATTAAAACAAACTACAATTTTGGGGTTATTCTCTTTGAATTTTTATGGTACTAATGCTGACCCTAGCTTGTTGTCTGTCTGCCTGAGAGATTTTGACAACCTAACCAATTTTTGCAGAACGTTTGTCGAAGAACATGTTTGTCACACAAAAACAATATGACTAATGATTCGTTGTTTTTGCAGGTTGCCTGAGGAGATTCAGGTGAACTTTGTGTATTCTTTAAATTTTTTTTTTTTAGGCACTTAAATTGCTATTTGGTTAATGAACAAATCTGTCTTTTGTGTTTTAAGAAAAATCTAAGAGGTAGGAGAGTATGCTCTTGTCTGTACAGACAATCAAAAATCTAGACCCTTGAAGCTTTTTCTAAGTTTGAGATTTGTGTACCTTTAGCGGGCTTGTCATAGTGGGAAAAAGTAATCACCCTGTGAGAAAGACCCAAGTGAGTACAGCTGGACTCGAGCATTCCAGCTCACTATAATAAATAGGCCTCTAGTGATTAAAGTCTCAGAGGAGGATATTATTTGAGTTTTCTCTTTGAGATCTCTCATATCGAGCATTTTGTAGGTCCTTGCGGTCTCAAACATGTTTACGTGACTACAAATTGTTTTGGTACCTTGTCGGGCTATAGGCCTCAATCATGCTTGCATGACTTCAAGACGTAATTTCGAACGAAATTCCTGACTAAGAATTATAAGATAGAGGCTACCCGATTCACCTCTGAAAGGGGGATAATCTTGGTGCAAGAGAGATAGTAACTCTCCCAAGATACTTGCCATTTCGTGACCCCATTAGTGTTTGGAGTCAGCTAATACGACGTTGAGAATCCATTGCATGAGATTCATCGACTATATTCTGATTAACTATTGGGTGTGTACCTGAGTCTACAAGCAAAGGTTTTCTTCTCTAAGCCAACTTCCGTAGGGTTAGCGTGTTGTTCTTGTAGTCATTATAAATCTTGCGTGTTTACTGTGTTTTCATCCTTGAAACTAAAAATGAAATATTGAAACTGGAGAAAACAATAAACAACTCAGTGATCAAAACTTTGTCTGTGTCAAAAACTAGTCCCTGTTAGTCATCAAAACTCTGTCCTAGTCAAAATCTAGTCTATGTCAATCATAAAAACTCTGTCCATGCCAGAATCTCATCTCTATCCAGCCCTTTGTCGTACAAGTCTACTGAATTATCATCTGGCTATATACAAGTTGTCGTACGAGTCTTAATTGGTCCTGTCAGTTTATCGTCTGGCCCTATCAGAATTTTTGTCCGAGTATATAGAATTGTCGTTCTCTTACTAGAAAATTGTCATTTGGCCTTTAGTCTAATGTCATACGAATACTAATCATACTCATCAGATTTTTGTCTAGAGATCATTAAACTGTCATGCGATTTTAGGCATCAACTCATACGAGAAACTACCTGTGTCATTTGAGAATTTTTAAATTGTCATTCGGGTCATAAAACTCTGTCGTACGAATTCCTAATTTTTGTCAGTCCAGAAACTTGTCTATCTACACACTTTTCTAGAACTGTCATACTTGCTTAAATCAATCTACAGTGAACATAAATCTGGTCATCATAATTCTGAGCATAAACAATCTTGATAGTGTACCCCTGTCGTTGTGTTGCACGATTTTGTCGATCATCTTTCAGCTAGTTCAATTAACTACTTATCAAACTCAAGTTACTTAGATCATGTCTTATATAGGATAGATCATTCCTGAAACCAGACTGAGTCTTAGTCACTTCTCTCAAATCAAACTAAGTTACTTAGATCACGTCTTATACAGGATAGATCATTCATGAAACTAGACTGAATCTTAGTCACTTTTCTCAATCACTGCGTCAAACGAACAACTAGCTTCAATTTGATCTTGACTTTTGCATCACATCTAGTTCTCGATCACATCAATCATAAATTCCTACTCAAACTAGAAGTTCTCATAAGAAAGCTACCAAATTTAAAGGATCGTCCTTTTCATTACAAGATAATCCATTCTTCGTAGAGGACCCCGTCTCTAATAAACCTTCATCATCAAATATACCAAATTTTGATCAACCCTTATCTCCCATCATGTTTGGAGAAAGGCAAGAAAGAGAAGCTGCTAAACATAATACTTATGACAATATCAACACCCATGCTAATGACAGTGATTCCTCATCTAGTGAGTCTGAAGCCTCTGAACCTACAAAAGTTGTTATAAATAGCTGTCAAAAGGATAAAGATTTCCGAAAAATGATGAAGATTATCATGGCTAGAGAAAAAGAAGACTATTTTCTAGAGCTAGAAAAACAAGGCGCTAAACTTCCTACTAATTATATTATTGAAACCCTTATTGCTAAAGAGGAAGAGACACCCTTAGTGCTGGTAAACAAACAATTACAAGTGTTATAGACTGAAATCACAAAAATTAAAAACAAGGATAAATCATCAAAGAAATATTCTTTAGACATGATATGCCCGTTCCCATTTGACAAAAACCTTTACATGCCTCCATTTCCTTCAAGAGTGGAGATTCCTAAGTTTGAAAAATATGATGGTGATGCAGACCCTCAAGACCATGTCAGAGAATTTTGTGCTTTATGTATGGATTTCATTCACAAACAAACATATCTCATGCGTCTTCTCTTGAGGAGTTTAGGAGGACAAGCTATGGAATGGTTTTCAAGCCTACCTATGGGAATCAAATCTTTTGAGGAATTAGTCAAATTGTTTCTCCAACAATACTCTTATAACATTCGTCATCCAGTCACTATGATCGAGCTTTAAAATACCAAACAAAAAACAAGAGAACCTTTTCTCACTTTTCTTCAACGTTGGAGAAAGATGTTCTCTAGATATTCACAGCCTATTCCAGATTCAGAGAAGATGGAGATTTTTGTCAATAACCTGATCCCTGAATTGAAATACAATATCCAAATGCAAGTATACCCTTCATTCAAATGGTAGATAGTGCCCTCAGAATGGAAGATGTGCTTATAAAGAAAGGAGATACATCACTTTGGAAAGAAACACAATAAGGATCTAGTTTCAAAGAAAAGAATAAATGCTAGAATATGGAAAAGATAACAATAGAAACGTTGTTAATGATGGAGTGGTGGACACTGTTAAAATAAAATCAAAACCCACAATATTTAATCTGGCTAGTGGAACACAAGCACTCAAAGCAGTTGAAACTACGGTGGAAAATCCTCTTAAGAAATCAAAAGAGTGGTTCAAAGAGAAACCTTGTCTTTCAAAGCCTAAACGCGATTTCACTCCTTTGGAGGAATCGTATGAATCAGCTCTTAAGACTTTATTGACAAATGATCTGATAACATTGCCAGACAACTCTAGACCATATGATCCAAAAGTTAAACCCAAATGGTGGAGGGAAAACGAGTACTGTGAATATTATCGAAACAAGGGTCATACAACAAACAACTGCATGAAACTCAAACACGAGATTCAAGACCTCATCAATGCTAGCAAAATTGTTGTTGGAAATCACACGACTAACGCTGATCACAAAGCCTTTAAAGATCCCTTGCCTGCTTACGAACAAGGTGATTCCTCAAAATCCAAGGGAGGTGCCAAAGTCAATTACACCTACACTAACAATGACAATGTGATCAACATGATTGAATCTTCCCAATCTGAGTATTGCAACGTGATCATAATCAAAGATAAACAACATAAAACACAAACTGCAAATATTGTAACCCGCGCTCAAAAGAAGGTTACTCTAAAAGGAGTTAGTTCTGCAACTCCTGATCAAGCAACATCAAACCTAAAGACTTCTTCAAATAGACAACCAGATACAATCATGGCTAAATCTAAGCAGTTGGCTTCATCATCCTCTCCTGGTTCTAGGATTATCGAACAACTAAAATGAACTACTGCTCAAATCTCCATTTTTGAACTGCTTAAGATCTCTTTTGCTCATTGAGAGATCCTGGACAAAGCTTTGCTTAATACTAATGTCCCCAAAGATTTAGATGTAGATCGGTTTCAATCTATGGTGGGTCACCTGACTTCACCTCGTTACCTCACCTTCTCTGAAGAAGATGACAATTCACTGAATCACCCACATAACCAACCATTGCACATCAAAGCTATGATCCATAAACACTGAGTCAAACGTGTTTTAATAGATCATGGAGGCGCTGGGTTGAATATTTGTACCTACAATCTACTGACATAGTTGGGATTTTGTGAACATGTCATTGATCCAACAAAGAAAATAACAATCAAAGCTTATGATGAAGAGGAAAGAACCTCTAAAGGTATGGTACTATTACCAATTAGGGTAGGACTAGTGGAAAGAGATGTTATTTTTTAGGTGCTTGATCTTCTTCTTTCATACAACATCTTGCTGGGCAGGCCATGGATTTATGAAATGCAAGCAGTACCATCTACCTATCATTAGTGCTTGAAATTTCCTTATAATGGAGTTGAAGTCAGTATTCCTGTTGATACAAGTTACAACTGTAATGCATTAAAACAATGTGCTGATACCTTTGTTCCACATAATAGAGTAGCCTCTGCAGTTGAAAGTTCAGAAACTTTGATGAAAGATTTAGAAAAGAAATTGAAAATCACAGATACTGGCATGGATGGATACAAGATAGAGCCTATACATTCACTAATGTTTCTTCCTCCATTGCCAAGACATTCTAGAAAACCATCTGAGGCTATGAAGCCACAAACTTCAACTCCAAATGTCATTTATGATGGTATTTTTGTACAATCCTCTACTTCCCTTGCAGATGAAACAAAAGAGGAGGCTGTTCTCAAATGGCGTTTCAAAGAAGATAGTGAAAACAAAGAAGTATAACACGGTGTGATTTCCCTTGAACAATATGGTCCAGGCTATAAGATGATTCAACGCATGGTATATTGAAGTACCGGTCCTCTAGGAAAGCGTCAAGAAGGTATTGTTGAACCTATTAAGCTACAAAATAAGTCTACAAATGATAAAGCTAGACTTGGATACCATTTAGAGGAGTTATCAGATCAGAAACATACTTCTCATCATCAATCTAAGTGGAGGAAAAAGATACTACCTTCAACATCACAGGAAATAAATACTCAACAAACTCAGGAAGAGTATGAAAAAGAACAAGAAGAACTGGCAATCAAGAGAAAAGAAGCAACTTGTAATCAAGTTCCAACTGTATCAACAATAACACTACAAGGAGTAGAAGCCCCATAAGACACAAGAGAAGAAATGGAAGGAATTAAAGATTTGTTTGCACCACTAAACTTTCTGGTCGCATACATAGGTAGAATGCAAGTAGATGATTCAGAAACTGATTCAAATGAGTATGAATGGGGTACAAAGCCTCTATCAGATGCATCTACTGGAGAAACTCCTAAAGAATCTAGTGATATCATAGATGAAGCACAAGAGATAGCGCTCTTAAAATTACAAAAGGAGATAGAGGAAATCAGACTAAAAAGACAAGAAGACTATGAACAACAACTGAAAGAAGAAAGAGCACAAGAAAATTCTTCACCTACTATATCTCCCTCTAATGTGATAGAGAAAATCAGGTATGGGACTAAAAATGAAGAATTGGAGGCTACAGAAGCAGGGCTAGTCATTAGTCCAGAGGAAGCTGAATGGAAAAGATGACAAAGACTTATAGAGTCATCAAGGTTATGTCAACAGGTATGCCAAATACAAGTGATCATTGAACCAAATCATGAAGGAACTTGCAGCATCAAAGATGTAGATATTGATACTATACATACTTTTACTAAGCCACTTGAAGAAGAGTCAAAGGCTTCATCTTCTAACTCTGATCACTCTGACATAAGCTCTATTTATGACATTACCTACTTGACACCAAACTATGACTAATTCGTCATGAATGTCGAAACTCTATCTGTTGAACCTGTTACTGTCAAAGTATGATATGCAATTCAGTTTGAAATAGAGGACGATGCTAGTGGTAGGTCTGTTGGGTTAAATCCCCTAAATACTAACGTAAACTCCGATAATCGTGTTCTAACTCTTCCTGGTCTTGAGACACTTACGCAAGGTAGTCTTCTGGAATTTGACTTGTCGGTCTGAGGTTGTGATGACAATACTATGAATTCCCTTGAACCTATTAAATCTTTATCCCTGATACATCCTGATCTTATTGACTATACTCTCCAAGATCAACATTTGAATATACCTACCTTTTCCAATGACTATACATTAGCCTGTTATCTTAATGCACTTGAACCAATGGACTCTTCCACCAGTGAACAAAATGAGAACATGACAGTAGCAAATGTCAAGTATCTTAGTTGCAAAAAAAAAGAAAAATAAGAAAAATAAGAGTTCTAATGGCAAAAACCACACTGTGGCGGTGTCAAAATCAAAAATAGTAAAAATAAAGGATGTACCTAACGGTGAAAACCTCTCTAAGGTGCCTGAAGGTGAGATACTTGACATTTTTCCTGATCACTTTCAAGAGCGATCATTAGTGTTGATTGAACCTACACAATCAGTAAACATTGGAACATAAGAAGCTCAACACACCATACATGTAGCTCAATCCTTGTTAGCCAAAGAACTAAAAGAATTTGCTAATTTCTTCACGGAAAAAGAAGATCAATTTTGCATGGACATATGTGGATATGTCAGGTCTGGATCCTGACCTCATAATGCATCATCTCTTTATCACTCCTGGAGTTAAACCTGTTAAGCAAAAACTCCGAAAAATGCATCCTCATGTTGTACTACTTGTTAAGGTTGAGATAGAAAAATTACTAAAAGTTGGATTCATCAGAGGAATTGATTATACCGAATGGATATCTAATATTGTACCTATTTCCAAACCTGACAAATCAATCTGTGTTTTCACTGATTTCAAAGATTTAAACAAAGCTTGTCCAACAGATGATTTTCCACTACCCAACATAGACATGATCATGGACATGACTGTTGGCTATGAAATGTACTCTTTAATAGATGGTTTTTTTGGATACAATCATATCAAAATTGCACCTGAGGATCAAGAGAAAACAACATTCACCTGTGCATGTGGAACTTTCTGCTAGAATGTAATGCCCTTCGGTTTAAAGATGTAGGTGCTACTTATCAATGAGTTGTAACGATAATTTTTCATGATATGATGCACAAAAACATGGAGGATTATGTTGATGACACTCTAAATAAATCTATGAAAAGATCAACACATCTATCAAAACTAGGTCCAATATTAGATAGGATGGAAAAAATCAAACCCAGATTAAATCCTAAGAAATGTGCATTTGGAGTTACATCTAGTAAGCTCCTAGGATATATTGTTTCAACGAAAGGAATTGAAATGGATCTAGAAAAAGTTAAGGCTATCATGGAAATGTCACCTCCAAAAAATTTTAGTCAAATGAGAAGTTTACAAGGGCACCTCCAATCAATAAGATGCTTTATTTCTCAGCTAGCAGATAAGGCTCAACCATTTACAAAGGCATTGCCGAAGGAGTTACATACAAATGGGATAAAGATTGTGAACAACATCTAAAGAAAATCAAAGAATATCTTTCTAATCCACCTATATTCATGCCACCAATTCAAGGCAAACCCTTGATTCTCTACATATCAGCTACTGATACATCACTAGGGGTACTTTTGGCACAATAGGATGAGAACAAAAGAGAAAGAGCTATATATTATATCAACAGGACCTTGGTGTCCTATGAGATGAACTATACTATCATAGAAAAAGCTTGTTTGGCATTAGTCTTTACATCACAAAAATTTAGACACTACATGTTAGCACATTCTTTCAAGCTGGTGGCTAAGATTGATCCACTCAAATACCTTCTCAGCAAAGCAACACTTACAGGGAGATTGGCTAAATGGGTCATGGTTCTTACAGAATTTGATATTGAATATGTAGAACACAAAGCTATCAAAGGACAAGTCATTGTAGATCAACTTGTTGATGCTCCGCTTGAAGACAATCAACCTTTGCACATAGAATTTCCAGATGAATCTATCATGCACCTTACTTAGCAATCCTGGAAAATGTTCTTTGATGGGTCTTTCACTCAACATGGTTTTGGTGCTAGAATACATTTTATCACTCCTCAAAGATATTCAATCCCAAAGGCTTAAAAGATTCTCTTTCCTTGCACAAACAATATTGCAGAATATGAAGCTTTGGTAAATGGGATCAAGCTGGCTATCGAATGGAAGGTTGTTGAGTTACACATCTATGAAGACTCTCAGCTGATTATCAACCAAATCAATGATATATATTAGACTCGGGATGAGAAAATGATGCCCTATAAAAGAAAGGTTGATGACCTCAAGAAATACTTTACCTTTGTATCATTTCAACAGATTCCCAGATCAGTAAACAGAGCAGCAGATGCTATGGCTACCTTGGTGTCTATACCACAGCTACAAGAATTTGAATTCCGCTTTGAATTCCTGGTGGAAGAGCTACATTATCCTGCTTATGTTTCTCCCGAATCCTAGATGGTTTTTTCTATTATTGGACATGATTCATCTCACTATAGCCATATTTACTCTTACTTGTGTGGCCAAATTATCCCTGCTAATCTTACCTGTAATGAGAAAAGAAACCTTATTCGAAATGCTTCATGGTATGTCATCATCGCTAACGATTTGTATAGATGAGGTTTGGATAGTACTTTGCTTAGGTGTCTAGAAACTGAAGAGTACCAAAGTGCATTATTTGAAGTGCAAGAAGGTATTTGTGGATCTCATTCAAATGGTCTTACTTTAGCTTGGAAACTGCTAAGGGTTGGCTACTATTGGCCAGATATGGAAAAAGATGCTATAAAATTTTCTAAAACTTGTGAGAAGTGTCAGCTACATGGGAACCTCATACATGCTCCAGGAAGGGATCTAATACCTTTCATCACACATTGGCCTTTTCAACAATGGGTGTTTGATCTCATTGGCCAAATATATCTTGCATCATATAACAGATACAAGTTTATCATAACTGCCACTGAGTACTTCACCAAGTGGGTTCAAGTGGTTCCTAATCAAAGCTACTGGTAAACAAGTAGCTATGTTTATCCTTAACTATATCATTTACAGGTATGTGATACCTTCTTCAATTGTGACTGACAATGGAGGACAGTTCAAAAATAAAGACCTAGATGAGCTCTGTGAAAAGTTCAAAATCAAATAACACTGGTCATCCATATATTACCCTCAAGGTAATGGACAAGCTGAAGCATCTAACAAAAATCTGTTGACTATCTTGCACAAAACAGTAAACAAATCTAGAAAGGATTGTCATCTGCAACTCAATCCTGCACTATGGGCTTATAGAACAAGTATCAGAACACCTACTGGGGCTACACCTTTTTCTTTAGTGTATGGATCTGAAGCAGTCTTGCCTATTGAGGTGGAAATACCTTCTTTGAGAGTTTCTTTGCAAGGTCTTGTTACTGATGAAGACTATAGAATATCTAGACTGCAAGAACTCGAGTTGCTAGATGAACATCGACAAGTGGCATTTGATCATCTAAGAGACTACCAAAAGAGAATGTCTAGAGGTTATAACTAGAAAGTTCAACAAAGAGAATTCTAGGTTGGTGACCTTATTTTGAGAGAGAATCCTAAAAATCAATAGTTTCAAGACAACAAAGAGAAGTTTGAACCCAACTGGCTAGGTCCCTACATCGTTACTACAGGCTTTGGCTCTGGTGCCTATTAACTCTCAACATCGGAAGAAGAATAGCTCCGTGAACCGATCAACACCATCCACTTGAACAAATTCTTCACTTAGTATTCTCTGCTCCAACAACTTGTACAACTAAAAAGTTCTAAAATAAATAAAAAAATAAAAAAATAAAAATCAAATGCCTTGGTTAAGATATGGTAAACAGGCACCTTGGTAAAAAAAAAAAAATCTTTGCCAAGCAGGTGAAAACCTAGTAAACAGGCGCCTCTTGTACTCAAGCGCTCCATCTATCAACGTAAATTTGGCATTTCCCATTTTCATTCCTGGTATCTTGTATCTACACCTTCGCTTGTACATATCTTTTAGTCACTTTTGTGACATCCTAGTTCTCTTGGAACCCTCATGGCTTGAAACTGATCAATGTCCCAGTCTTAGGGTAATCGACTGATCAATTTACATGTCCTAAGTAGTATCAACCAAGTCATCTTTTTGTCGGTAGTACCAGGTCATCCACTCTGAGCCAGTCACCTATCTCCACACTACCATCGAGTTTTATCATTGAGTAAACAAGCAAACCAAGACTACTAAAAACAATCACTAAATTGTGTGAGATATTATTGAAATTTTCTTTGTGTGTTGTCTTTTAAATTGGTTTTTGATTATTATTCCCTCTAAGTAACTCAAGGAAGTCTATCTTGACTAAGAGGAGCAAGGATTGGGGGCATAATTTTTTTCTTTGTTTTCTGCTTGTAAGAGTGATTCCGATGATCTGGAAACATCTAATCATCTGGGTGTCTATGATAAGTGCCTTCACATCAAGGTGAAATCACCACACATACCTCGACTCCGCTTATTTGTATGCTACAGGGAGGTTGGAGTCATTTCTTTGTTTGTTTTGAAAGAATTTCTTTAATGTGCAATCTGGATGCATGCGTAATCTATCCAAGGATATGAATGAAAAAAGGGTCATTGCGGACAAGATAATTAATATTGCATATGAAAAGGAAGGAACTCTATTTTTCCTGTTGTGTTTGTAAAACGTTAAGTGATGAAAATTAAGCATACCAAATCCAGTGACTATGTTTAGGTTACATTCATTCTAAATTTTATGCATTTCAAGTGATTTCAACATGATAACAATGATCTCTTTATCTTTTGAATGAGAGTTTGAAGCAATCGTCATTTCTTAGCTAAGTGGTCTCTTTTTCATCATTGTTTCTCTGATCGAGTACTTGTGTATTGAGATGTTAGCTGCATACATTAGCATCTTATATAGATCCATACATTTCATTATATACTTATTTGCATTCATATCATTGCATGAAAAATAAACATTTTCATTACTAATTACTCATTTTCATCATTTATTTGCATATGAAAAAGAAATTAAAAAAAACATCCATATTCATCTCCGTTACATACATCCATACTGAAAAGATATGCATACATATAGAATAAATCATATAGAAAGATATCTCATAATCAATCAACACAATTACGATGAAATCAAATCAATAGCACGTATATCTCATCATAATCTCAGTGTCTAAGAGTACAAATGATATCAACTGTCAAATACAATGTCTCATCAGAGCAAGAATTGTATAGGCTACAAAAATGGAGTATATAACAAAATCTAGGAGATATAACAAATCTATCTCTCTACCTCTCCCTTATCGTTGGGTGGAGGAGGTGGTGCCTGCTAACTGACATCTTGTCTGGGTGCCCTAGCTCCCTCAGATCAAGCCATATACTGAGAATATAGAACAACCTGCTGCGCTACTGGGACCGCTACTCTATAAGCTACAACGTAGTAAGCTACATGACTCATCTGATGCAAAACCTCTTGCTGAAGAGAATCACACTCTACTCTCACCTCTGCAAGCTGTCGGTTTTGCTCCACTAGCTGCGTCTGCATCACTGTCAGCTATGATTGCAAACCTGTCAACCTCCCCCTCAAAGACCATACTACATCTGGTACTCCTTGGTCTCTCCCAACATCTCCCTCTCCACCTCCCTGCTCATCTCTTTCTTGCCTAACCTACCTAGGATCCCCACTCTCCTCCTCACCTCCACCCTCTACTTCCCTAGAACCGCTAGCCTCAACCCCAATAGATCCTACAGATCTACCCTCCCCTCTCTGTCATTGTCAACCTCTCGCTGCTACCCTACTGCTAGTAGCACCAGGATCACCTCTTGCCCATCTAGGTACATCCGCTCTTTGTACCTTTACCTTCCCTCATCCCTATACCTGACCTGGTACCTGTACCTGTGCTGGTGCATCCTCCTCAATCTCCTCTATAAAAGGTGCATGCTCTTCAGGATCTGTAAAGCGAGGGAATGGATGTCTTTGAAACCAATATCTATATTGGGGCAATGCCCCTGCATCTGCAACATCCTCTAGGTAATCCCATCTCTGTGGCTATAAACCTGCTAACTCCTACATTCTCAGTGCATATGACAATCTCAGTGCCCATCCTCGTCTCTCCTCCTCCCCATATCGAGCATAGGCTGTGAACTCCTGGGATATACTTTGTGATCCCCCATACTATCTCATCACCCTAGATACTACAAACCGCTCAGTGATAGACACCAATCTATCAATAAGAGGTTGAGTCATAAACATATCCTTCCTCTACACTCTCCAATCATCCCACAACTCTAAACCCCTATATGGTCTCCATACTACAACAATCAAATCATCCAACTGTCTCCTCCAATAATTAGTCTTGCCCAGGTGGGGTTGTGTAACATAACCTAAATAACAACATACAATACGCTGATGCACCTCTCTAGAATCATCTATAAATAGGTCTACATACTGAGATGTTCTCCCATGTCCATATCTGTAAAACTAAAACTCTTGTTGCGATACTCTTCCCCTCCTGATACACAATCTCGTGCATCCCATGATACATATGAGAAAGTATGCATGATCCCCACCCTAATCTCAGTGGATGAGTCAACAACCTCTCAAGCATTCTGCCCCAACCACATAGAAATCCCTATTGTCCCCTATCAAGCGTCGCAAAACAACCAATCATACCTTCCAAAACACAAGCCAGAGGGTAATGTGCACCATATCTACTCATCAAATCATCCCACATAATAGTGCGATCAAGAATAGTCTTGCCATGGAATATTTGTCTCAATGCTAAAATACCTAGTCGTGGAGTAGAATCATAATCCACCTTATCTCCAGCAAACAAAATCCTCAATATCCTATATATATCCTCCGGTGTGATGGTCATCTCTCCAACCGATAGATGAAAGGTGTTATGATCAGAATGAAATCGCTCAACTAAAGTAGTCAACATACCATGATTCACATAGATATCAAGCATCTGCAATAGGTATCTGAATCCACACAAACCAATATGACCTCTCTTTGCATCTGATAACTCACGAACCAACCTCATCATCGGCGGAAATGTACACCGAAACTGAATATCAGGAAACCGAATCTGCAAAATCGAACATACAAATCATCAGTATGTGATCAAATTTGTGCTAAGAATGTGATAAACATGCTATAGAATCCAAATATACAACATTCAAAATTAAAAATTGTTGTTTACACTCTAAAAAATACTCATTGTTTTTTATACGAGTTTCCACAGACAAGCAGAAACTCGTACGAACAAACAATAGGCCCCGCACAAGTAAACACTATCATACAACAATTTAATACTCATCGCACGACAAAATGGTCTATCAAGAAAATTTTCGTACGAAGCAAGGGTATACATCAGACGACAAACCCTACTTGCCCAAACGACAAGACACAAAAGGACAGATACTCGTATGAGTAATAGTATAACACCGCATGACAAAATGATAAAAATGACTTTAAACAGATTTTAAAATGCAAAAAATTCACAAAAAAATTCAAAAATTAAACAATGCAAAGGCTAAAGATTGATCGCTTACTGTTGGGTCATAGTTCCACGGTCGATTGTGTCGTCTCTGGTGCTCGAATTGATGCTCCTAAATAAGAATTGCCATTTTTCTTAGCAGGAGGTTTTTCAAATTTTAAACTTTGAGAGGTAAAAATGAATTGAAAATGACACATTGAGCCCCTTATATAGCCCAAACCCTAATTTTTCAACTTGCTCCGAGGGACATAAAACTTGTACCCTAAGCTAAATCAACTGTCCTGAGTCCATTTTCGGGACTGAAATCAAAATCTGACATCAATTCTCTAGTCAAAATTTCATGACGTTGACCACTTAGCACTTTCATCCTCAAGTCAATTTTTTTTCATCATTTTGCGCTCAATTCAACTCTAATTTCAAATCAACTCTGATTTTAATCTTCAACATCAATCTTCGTGCTCAAATAATTATCATCGCTAAAAAATTGCCTAAAATCATTGTACCCTCGTTGTCTTTCGATTTCACTCCCGAGGGGGCATACTCATTACATCTTTTCAGTGATTATCATCATCTAAAGTCGAGCAAAAATCTTTTTCAATCAAAGAAAATCAACTAAACCTTGTTACTAGGGGCATCTTAATTAAATCACGTCGTATCAAGTTGAAATTCTTTGATGTCAAATAAAGAAAGCTCTAGGGGCATATCAATCTTTGTCCTTATCTAAATCAATCTTCAAATCGATGTTCAGTTTCATCACTCTAAATCAAGCTGGACATTCTCTCTTGCTCAATCAGTTCTTGTTCAATCAAGTTCAGAATTGGTTTTATCTCTCGCTCGGTCGGTTCTTGTTCAATCAAGTTCAGAATTGGTCGTGTCTCTCACTCAATCTAGTTCGATCAAGTTCTAGATCGATGCCAAGTTCTAGATCGATGCTTGTTTCTTGATCAATCAAGTTCAAGAACGATATCTCGCTCTTTGTTGATTCTTGTTCAATCAAGTTCATGATCGGTATCGCTTCAATCAACTTTGTTCAACTTTATCGCTTTAAATCAAGCTGAATGTCTTGCTCTTCATCGGTTTGTGATCCATTAATTTCAAAACTAATTTCTATTTGACATCAACTATTCTTTGAACCAATGCGTTGCTCGCACATTAATTCAAAGAGGGGCAAATGTAATACCCTAAAAATGGTCACCTAAACCATGGGCCCCTAATCTCGACAACATCACCAAGGTCCTAACCAAAAGGCAATTAAATCATCCTTGAGCACCTAATTAATTAATTCTTCAATCATTAATGTTACATGGCAAATTAATCACTCTATAATAATTAAATATTTATTTAATTGATTAAATCATTCCAAGTAAATCATTTTGATCAGTTATTCTATTTATTTAATTAAATATCCTAGCATATTTAATTAATTATTAAATTTACCATTTAATCATAAAAAAAGAAATTAATTTACAAAAAGAGGAATTGATTTGCAAAAGAAAGAGTTAAATTGAAAACAAAAGAAAATAATTAAATTGAGAAAAGAAATCAAACTAAAGATATTTCTTTTTCTAAAATTGAGATAACTTGAAAAATCAAAAAGCAATTAAATTGAATCAATAATTTTCTCTAAAAATAAAAATTAAAGCTTTTCTTGAGGAAAAAAGTTCAGTTGCATTGAAAAACCTTTTTCTAAATAAAAATCTTGAGCAAATTAAAGAAAAGTGCATGGAATCACCTATTTTTATCTCAAGTGCATGAAATCAACTAAATTTATCCGGAATGCAGACTTAGACTTATAATCTAAATGCATTTAATTAAGCTATAATTGGAATCTATCTCAAGATTAACTGAATCTGATCTCTCAATTATTTCAATTATCCTAAATTGTGCTTTTTCTTGAGGAATTCCAACCACTCATTGTTAATCGATCTTGACCGTTGGTCTCTCTTTTGAGTCTCTATAAATTCAACCTTCATCTCTCATTCAAAACACCCTGGAGATTTATTGTTATTATGCAGTTTTTGCTCTGGAGTCATTGACGATATTGTGCTTTAAGATTATTGCATCTTAGTTTAGATTTTTGCATATTTAGTTTAATTATGATTGCTTGATTTCATTTAGCTTAATATTCATTCATCTAGCTTAGTATTCATTCATCTAGCTTAATCTTGCATCCATTTAGCTTAATCTTGTGCTCATATAGATTAAATCCTTCGTCTTGGTGTAGTCTAGTCACTGGTATTGCTTAGACAAATCTGAGAGCAAGTCTATACTCACATCTTTTAGAAGGCAATAGATCAATTTGTTATGCTTTTTATATTTATGATTATATCTGTCTAACCATGCATGCAATGACTTAATTGAAGTGTTGTCTTACAGCTTGCAGATACTTTACCCACTTTTCACACACACAACAGGGTGACTTTGACTGGCAATAATTACCACACTCGTGGAACTAGGTATGCCTCATGGTTATGAAATATTTCACTCTTGAGGGTCGACACAAGGCTTTTTATTTCTATCACATGCCTTTGCTAATTCACTTTAGGAACAATGACACCATTTGTTTCCTCTTCTACCTTCTCCACTCTCTTGAAAGCTCCACCAAGGATGCTTTGGACCCAAAAAAAGAGGATAAAACTTGGCCTATTCCTTCTCACTAGGGTCTAATATACAAAATCTACTCCTTCTATTTGGCCTTAAGGCCCCCAATAAATATTTTGAGATTTGAAACCCCACTTCATACTTCCCACCCTCTAGTTGCCTATGTTGAAGGCCTCACTTCCCCTTCTTTCTTTTGTCTCTCTGGTGGAGACTTTTTCTCTCCACCTATTACTTCCTCCTCTTTTACCGTCACTGAACTTGGCTCTCCCATAATCTCCTCACCTGCTTCTATCACTCTCAAAGAGAAAAAACCCACAAGCTCTAAGGGCAAGAGAAAAACTTTGAGAAAAAGGAAGTGAATTGTCATTGACAATTCAAGTTTTGAAGAGAATGAGAAAGAGGACCTCAATGTCAGGATTGATGGGAGTGGGTGATCGCACAAGATTGCCTCTCAAGACAAGGGTGACATGAAAGGATATAAACAAATTGATAATTAGTCTGAAGAGGACATTGTGACGGGCGATGGTGAGAATAATGAGTTGAATATTGAGAAGATTGATGAGGAGGACATGACCACTGGGGATGTTGAGGTTGGTGAAGACACTAAGATTTTAGTTGGCTCTAACCCTCCACTAGATTATCGAGAAACGAAGGTGGAAAAGGTGGACCATGCAGAAGAGTCAAGTTTGAACATTGTGGATGGGGAGGATAATGAGAGGGAAGAGAATATATTGGTTAGCACTACAAAGAAAGAACATATGTGGAGGAAAGGCATTGGCATGGAGGAAGGGGTGAGAATTTAGGAGAAGAGTAGCTATCAAACTATTGAGGATGTGCAACAGACCCTGAAGGTGGATGAAAATGCTAAGATAAGATGTCAAACGGTGGATGGTAAGCTATAAGACCTGAAATTGGATGTACAAGGGTTGAGAAACAAGTTAGAGAGCCAAGAGG
This sequence comes from Cryptomeria japonica, assembly GCF_030272615.1. Classification (NCBI taxonomy): domain Eukaryota; kingdom Viridiplantae; phylum Streptophyta; class Pinopsida; order Cupressales; family Cupressaceae; genus Cryptomeria; species Cryptomeria japonica. The sequence goes on along the minus strand of NC_081408.1, from coordinate 125,013,852 downwards.
TGAATGCAGAGCTACAAGCCCTAAAGATGAAGAGGAGGGAAACGAAGAACAAATGGGATACTTTTGACAAGCAAGTGACAAGCATAACCAAGTTTAGCATGCGGGTTATGCATTGCTCGCTAACCACCCTTTGTTTGTTGCAGGATATGGCCCTAGGAAAGTAGGATAAAGATAAGAAATCATGCATGGAGTTCTTCAAGTTTCTCACTGGTGACTAGGACAATGTCCTTAAACAAGCTAGTATTTAGAAGTCTGGTCCGTAGGTCTAGGCATTTTGTTTATTGGCTTTATTAGATTTACGAGGTGTTATCCCCTGTTGATACTTAATTATGTTGTTGTTACTTTGCTTAGACTCTTTATTCCTGTGTTTTGGTTGACTATGTTGTTGTCAATGTGTTTCTATTGTTGAATGCCTTTGGGTTGTATTTTAAGGGACAATGCTCTTGTTTCTGCTTCTTTTAATATAAAAAACATTGACTCATAGAAAAATGAAATATAATTTTTTTTTGTTGAAGAGCAAACAAACATAAATGATACAATTTAATAGAGAAATCCAATCTAAGTAAAATAATAGTTTATTTGGTTAAAAAACATTATTGTACGCAAATCAATGACGAGTTGTACTAAATATCATAAAAAATTTCAATATCTTATTGTTTTATATTACAAATTGTGGTGTGAGGAAAAGGGAATGATGGAGAGATCAAGAGGAAAGCTTTTCTTCCCTCTGAAGAGAGATGAAAGTTTCACTGCAAATTTTCCTTCAAACACTTTATCCACATCACATTTAAAAGAGGGGGGAATTCACTAGATCCAATCTCCGAGGAGAGATATTGAATACTAAATGAATTTATAATGAAATAGAAATGATAAGTTAACCCCTCTTTTAGAATGTGAGGATGGAATTATGTGTTTAAGACTAAGTGTAAAAGTGGCAAAGAACTGATTATAATTCAAGATAGAAGCGTGGGATGAAGCTGTGCACCTGGATCTAGCTATAATATGTTGAGATGAAGCTACCTTGTGAATTTGAGAAAAAGTTGTCCGGACCATGTTGAAAGTGAACACAGTCCTCCGAAAAATCCATGAAACAAAAAGGGTTTTTCGGCCTCTGCAAATGGAATCTGAATCTACAAATGCATCTGCACACCTACAACCTACACACATAAATGAGAGGAAAAGGGGTTGGGATTGAGGATTTACCTTCAGGTCAAACCCCAGTTTTGTAATTAAACAAATGATGAAAGAAAGTACTTGCAAGTAAATGTAAATGAAAAACTAAAATGTAATTCACCTCAAGGGAGGTTGTGATATAAATGCTTGTATGGAATTGAATGTTGAAAGGGATCTCCTCTTCAATGGTTGAATCCTTGACTTGAATGCAACACCTTGCTTTGAAGGGGGACTTGAGATGCTCAATGCTTGAAAGGGATGCTTGTATGCTTGAATGCTTGATTGCTTGAACTTGTCACTTATGCCAATTTTCACCTCATTCTCACTTATGTCAATGGGAGGCAAAATGCAACTTATATATTCATCAACTAGGGTTAATTGACTGATTTTTCCTCATAGGCCAACACAGGGAAGGTTTTCCCACTCAAACACAAAGTTCAATGCATAGTTTGAAAGGAGGGGCCCTAAGATAGGGCAAGGACAAGGGCGCCACACCCCTGTCCTGCCCTTTTCATAGGATAGGAAATAGGTTCAGGCCATGCGGGGGGGGGGGGGTGGTAGAAAAAGTGCAGTTTCAGGGATTGAGAAAGTCTCGGGTCTCTGAACAGGCTTGGGGATTCAATTCACCAATGTGGAGACCCTAATGTGGTCGAAAATTGCAAGGGTCACAATTTTATGACACTGCATTTAGGCCCCACTTTAGTGGGAGTATAAGCGTATGCCAATACTGCTAGTAAAGTACAAGGAAACAAGATTGAAAGACTTATACCACGTCAAGGAGGCAAGATACACCAAGCCCCCAGTGGACAAAGGATATTACAACTTCGATTGACAAAGTAAAAGGGAAGGTCGAGAAGGAGAGAACCATGACTGCAAGTGGCAAGGTTCCCCTCACTATGAGTCATGTAAAGCAAGGATACAAGAATTACAAAGCAAAGCCAAGTTCACTAAGTAACTTTGAGTATCAAGAAGGAAAATATGAGTGAAGTGTATGCCCCCATGTTAAAGCGATCGCGCACGCCTTATCGGGAGCAATTTATTTAAGGTAGGATACACCCAAGAGAGAGAAAAGAGAGGGAGCACATTATCGCAAGGATTTAGCCCAGAGTTGACGAATAAACACAAGGATAATGAACACAAAACATGAGGTAGTTTTACTTTCCTTGAGGTCAGTATGTTGTATGATAACTCATGTATATCATATATGTATATGCATATAATAATTTTCATTCCCCAAAGAAAGGAAAATTCCTTGGAAGAAAGGGAACACAAGAGTCTTTTGAGTCAACATGAAAGAGACCAAAAGAGATCTCAATGCTTTGCATCGTCCTCAAATAGACATTAAGGGAAAAATAGAAGAACAGGGATACACATAGAAGAATAGTCACAAAAGAGAAATAGAGGAGAGAGGGAGAAGATCTACAGTGCTAATGTTGCTAATCTAGCACGACATCCACCTCCTGATCTTGTTGATCACTATTTTGGGAAGGCGGGAAACATGCCAGAGGAGTGACATTGAGCACAGTAGATGGAGCTATCACAAGATCCAAACAAGGACTATGCTCATATGGTAAGTCACTTCGTTCGACTCAAGGAGCTAGGATTAGGGCTTTTGAAAATTCGACTGGTAAATGCTTGTCAACGTCAACATATTCATAGTCACTATTAGAAGCATTAAGAGTTGTATTGCCATCATGAATAACATTTTCACCCATTTCCTCATCAAGATTTATAGAAAGAGGAGCTCGCACATGAATAGAAATAAAACCATCACATGTTTTTTGCAATTTACGATTTGGAGATTTAGGTTTAATATCTTGCTTAGGAGAAAAGGCAATCTTGTAAATTGCTGGAGTTATAGGAGATTGAATATTTTGAGGAACAACTTCACGAGCTCAAGCATGACGTCTTTCTCGCCGGTCTCTCGCACAACAATTTTGTCGAGTCTTAGTGGAAGGTTGAGAAGAAGGAGCAATACTTGTTGAAGGAGGAATATTCTCCTCTTTGATAGTTGAAGGTTTAGGTTGAGGTCTTTTACGTTGAACAAGAGGATATGCAAGCCTCTTCTCTCTATAAGAGGAAGGAGGTGGAACTGCGCCATATAAAGGAGGAATATTAGATGTAGGAAGGAGACCGAGTCCATCATGAGGAGGTGGTACAGATCTAACCTTAGGAGGAATGTTGCTGTTCTTCTTAGGAGAAGACATAGTCGCATCCATAGGAATAGGTTGAGGATCACCCTTAGGAGGAAGATTAGTTCTATTCTTTAGGGGAAGAACTTCATCTTCAAGAATAATGGGAATGTCAAGTGTTGGGGATCTAGGTTGACTTAAGGATAAGGTCATATCTTTCTTCCATTTTTGATAAGATTGAAAAAGAACATTGCTCCTTGGTGGAAGAGATTGAAATTGCTTAGGCCAAAATACATCAATAGGAACACTAGGGCTTCTTTCGGATGGTCGAAATAAGCTATGGTTAACAGTTATGATTTCTCCATTGTGGGGAAATTTCAAACACTTATTTATTGGAGAAGCAATAGCCTTCATGGACGATAGCCAAGGGTAGCCTAACTTCACACAAAATTGCTCGGAAGAAGGAATGATAACAAAGTTGACATCCATAGATTTAGTGTGAACTTCAACAGGAAGGGTGATAGAACCAATGGTAGGACAAGATAATCCATCAAATAACTTCACAACCACATTAGTATCATCATATATTGGTTTATGCAATCATAAAGTGAAAAGATACTCCTCAGTGATGACATTAACCATGCAAGAGGGATCAACAAGAGTGCCATGGCAAGGTATGTCCTTCGCAACTATGTATAAAGGGCCATCGAGTGCTCTAATGGTCTCACTAGGGTCAAATTTAATACAAGGATCCTTAGGTGTCTCTTGTTTCTCTACCATGTTCACCAAATGTGGAGCCATAGAGGTGAAGTCATTAGGAGAAAAAGAGGTATGTTCAGTCTCAATCACGTTAGAGGTATGAGAAGGCAAAGGATCAGTGAAAATATTAAGATTTGATTAGGAGGAGCTATTGATTTATTTCCCTTATCATTCACTCCTACCATAGATATAGTATTATTATCAATCAAATCTTGAATCTTACTTTTCAATGCAAAACATTTCTCAGTATCATGACCAGGCTAATGATGAAACTGACAAAAGGAATTGTTATCAAAATAAGGGGATGCAAGCTTAGAAGGATCAACTAGTTTTATAGGAGGAAGTTTGATAACAATTTTTTGTAATAATTAAGACATAATACTATGTAAAGATTCATTCAAAGTAGTAAATTGTCTTTCTCTTTTGAAAAATTTAGAAATAGGAAGCACACTTGTTGTAACATTCACATTGTTGTTTTTGATTGTATCATTGAGCTTGATGAAGCTTTTTGTTGGTTTGAACTTCACAAACGGTTGTTGAACACTCTCCCCCTTATCACTCAAAGCCATAGGAGTGGATTTCTCCATTTAACTCACAACCATTTGATAATTGTGGAGTGTTGCGCACAATTGCGGAAAGGAAGTAAACTTAGACAAAAGAAGTTTTTCCCTAATATCTTTTTGCAAATTAGAAATGAAAATTCTTTGAATATCATTATCAGATACATGAAAAGAAATTTGAGCACACAAATGCTTATATCTACCAATGAAATTAGTCACTTTTTCTTTAACACCTTGTTTACAGTGCACTAAATAAGTCAAAGTGATTTTAGGACCAATGTTGTTTTGAAATTGTTGGATAAAAGCTAATTGTTGAAAAGAAGTGATAGAATAAGAAGGCAAAGAGCAATACCATTGTAAAGCCTTATCTCTTAGTGTTCTTGTAGACAATTTTGCAAGCAATCTTTGATCATAAGAAAAATCAGTACACAAGGTTTGAAATGTTTTGACATGCGTTAGAGGATCACCTTTTCCATTATAGAGTTCTAATTGAGGGATCTCAACATGTTTAGGTGGGACAAATTTAACAATATTAAGAGAAAGTGGGCTTGCAACATCGAATGTGGGCACACTAAACTTGGATTGACTCATGGAAGCAATTTGTTATTGTAAGGAAGACATGGTTTGAGAAAGATTGTTAATGGTCGCTTCGATAGAGGAATTGATGTTAGACATGGTTGATTGAGAAGGAGGTGTGATAATATTGAAGGAAGGAATTGATTGAGAATACGGTGGTGGGACATTATGATAGGTAGGTATAGGCGATGATTGAGTAGGAAATGGGACACTTAAAGGAGGAATAAAATGGTTGAATGAGTTTCCCCCTTGTGTCACATTGATTGGTTGAGGAATAATAGGAATACTTATCGACGACGTAGGTAAAGATGGAGGATCAAATGAAGAAGAGGGATTTCCCCCATGACTAATGGTTATAGGAATGATATTTTGAGTTGAAGTAGCCATGATATTTGAGGTAAAAGTAGGAACACTAGTCATAGGAGTAGTCAAAGGAATAGAAGGATTGACTTGTGTTGAAGGTTGTGAATAACCTAGGGTTTCGGCACAACTCTTTATATACATGACATTGGAATCAACAATATGAGCAATGCCACACAATATATCAATTCCATTCTTATCACTTTGAATCATACATTTAAGGCCTTCAATTAATGGAAGAGCTTCACTATTAGGGTATTCTTGGGACATCCATTGTTGAAAGTTATCAACTTGATTGTCCAATTTTGAAAGTTGATCTATGGAAACTCTAGTCAAAGCTTCTTCTTCATCATGGGATTCATCAATTGGATAGATAGGGACATGATTAGGATGGGAAGAATTAGCATTATCCTCATTAAAGAAGTTACACAAACTAGGCTCCATCTCCTCAGTAATTAAACCTTGGGAAGCCTTAATTCTAAAGCTTCGTCTAACGGGGATAGTATAGGTAGGATTAATAGTGGTAAAACTCATGCACTAGAGGGAAAATTTGAAATTTTGAATTTTTTGAATTTAGATTGTGGGAACAAAGTTTGCAAAATTTGAAACAATTTGAACTTTGTTGAAAGGAGTAAATGACACAATTTCCGAAAATAATGAAGGAAAGGAAATTAGAATTTTCAAATTAGGGCCAATGGGATACTACTTAATCTTAAAATTGACAAAATCAAAATTTTTAAAATCAGGGCAAACTATATTGAACCACTTAATTTAAAAATAATTCTTGAAATTTGAAATATTGAATTTTGAAGGTATTTTCGATCTTAGAGGGATAAAAAATTAACAAAATCAGCCAATTTTCTGGATTTAAGCTATTTAATATAGTCTTAATAGTCTCCCCAAATTTTGGGAAAAAAGTTGAGGACCGTGTTGAAAGTGCACATGGTCCTACCAACTTTTTTCGAAATTTTTAGGGATGAAAGTTACGATGATTTTAAGCTAACCCCATAAAATTGGTGGATTTTACGATCTCTAGATAGGCAAAATTAAGGTTTGAATGTGAAAAGAGGACCCTATTAGGGTTTTGAAAAAAAGAGGAATTAAATTGCAAATTTGAAAAGGGTCAAACCTAATGGATAGGGACACCTTGAAAAATGCTTAGAAAATTGAAATTGATTGAAATTTGCACAAAATCCAATTAAATTTGAAAATTAGGGTTTTAGGACCTAACCACTTAATTTTTGAAATTTTGAATTTTGAAAAAGGGGGGAATTTGAAAATTTGAATTTTAGGAAAGAGGAGAAGTCTGAAAACAGTCACAAATCTAAAAATTAAATGGAAATTCAATTTTTGCACAAGTTCAAGATGATTTTTAAAAAATAGGGTTTTGATAGTTAACCTCTTAATTTTGTGAATTCGATTTGAAAATTGAACAAGACAATGAAGAAATTGAATTTGACAAATCATGCAATTTTCAGATCTAAGACAATAGCAAGAAATTTTTACAAAGCACAAGTTCAATTTCAATTTTAAAAACTAGGGTTTTGAATGAATTAAACACTAAGTTTGTAGAAAAAATTAAACTTGTAAATGAAAAATATGCAATGATTTTCAAAGGAAAGAATGCAAGACGTCAGGTTCACCAAAATGTGGTGTGGGGAAAAGTGAATGATGGAGAGATCGAGAGGAAAACTTTTCTTCCCTTTGAAGAAAGACGAAAGTTTCACTGTGAATTTCCCTTAAAACACTTTATCCACATCGCATTTAAAAGAGGGGGGGAATTCACTAGATCCAATCTCTGAGGAGAGAGATTGAATACTAAATGAATTGATAATGAAATAGAAATGATAAGTTAACCCCTCTTTTAGAATGTGAGGATGGAATTATGTGTTTAAGACTAAGTGTAAAAGTGGAAAAGAACTGATTATAACTCGAGATAGAAGCATGGGATGAACTTGTGCACCTAGATCTGGCTATAATATGTCGAGACGAAGCTGCCCTGTGAATTTGAGGAAAATTTGTCATGGTCGTGTTGAAAGTGCACATGGTCCTCCGAAAAATCCATGAAACAGAAAGGGTTTTTTGGCCTCTGCAAATGGAGTCCAAATCTGCAAATACAACTGCACACCTACAACCTACACATAGAAAAGAGAGGAAAAGGGGTTGGGATTGGGGGTTTGCCTTCAGGTCAAACCCTAGTTTTGGAATTAACCAAATGATGAAAGAAAGTACTTGCAAGTAAATGTAAATGAAAGACTGAAATGTAATTCACCTCAAGGGAGGTTGTGATAGAAATGCTTGTATGGAATTGAATTTTGAAAGGGATCTCCTCTTCAATGGTTGAATCCTTGACTTCAATTGAACACCTAGCCTTGAAGGGGGACTTGAGATGCTCAATGCTTGAAAGGGATTCTTGTATGCTTGAATGATCTTGAATGCTTGATTGCTTGAACTTGTCACTTATGTCAATTTTCACCTCATTCCCATTTATGTCAATGGGAGGGGAAAATGCAACTTATATATTCATTGACTAGGGTTAATTGACTAATTTTTTCGTCATTGACTGACATAGGGAAGGTTTTCCCACTCAAACACAAAGTTCAATGCATAATTTGAAAGGATGGGCCTTGAGATAGGGCAAGGACAAGGGTGCCACGCCCCTGTCCTGCCCTTTTCTCAGGATAGGAAGCAGGTTCAGGCCATGCAGGGGGGCAAAAAAAGTGCAATTTTGGGGATTGAGCAAGTCTCGGGTCTCCGATTAGGCGTAGGGATTCAATTTGCCAATGTGAGGACCCTAATGTGGTAAAAAAATTGCAAGGGTCACAATTTTATGACACTACACAAATATAAACTAAAAATTATTTGGACTCTAATTAATTTTATTATTATGTAATTTATAGTTAAATTTATTATTGTTGGTTTACACTTATTCAAGTAAAGAAAAAAATAATGAAAAAAATTAAATAAGTGAAAAAAGAAAGAAAATATTGTCATGAATAAAATGGTAGTATAATTAAATAAATATTTTATTTTAATTTCAAATAGAAAATTAATCAAGACAATTTATTGTCTAATAATAATTTTATAAATATATTACAAAAATAGAATACATATCATTTTTACGAATTTATTTAAATATGTTAAAATCAATATTTGATTCATGGAATACATATCATTTTTATGAATTTTTTTAAACATTTTAAAATTAATATATAATAATGTAGCGTCCTAAAATTGCGACACTTGCAATTTTGACTACATTTGAGTCTTCACGATGGCGACGCAACACTGAACCTGAATGGAGACCCCGAAACTTGTTTGTGACATCAAAAACTGCATATTTCTGCACATTGGCCTGATCCTTCCTTGCACCCTGCTGTCCCGGGAGGTGGGACCATGGCGCCCAGCGCCCTAGTCCTTGGCCCTATTTTGGGCCCGGTCTCTTATGGGGCATCGGGTCTTCAAGTTTGCAAATTGGAAAATAATCTTCCTAGGTCGGCCTAAGGTCGGAAAAATCAGTCTTTTAACCCTAATTGAAAAGTATATAAACTACATTTCCTCTCCCATTTTAGGGAGGAAGGACATATGTGTACAAGAGGCGGAAGCTATAGGCAAACATTCAAACATTCAAGCATTCAAGCATTCCTTCAAGCAATTGAGCATTCTAAGTCTCCATTCAAGGCTAAGTGTTGCATTCAAGACAAGGATTCAACCATTGAAGAGGAGATCACTTACAACATACAACATACAACATCATTTACACCTTAGCATGTAAGAATACAAACATTCTTACAACAAGGTATCAGTACTTGTTTACATTACAAACATTTACATTTACAGCATTCTCATTTCTTGGTTAATTTCAAAACTGGGGTTTGACCTAAAGGCAAACCCCTAATCCCTAACCCCCCAATCATCCTCTCTTTTTTGTGTGTAGGTTGCAGGTACGCAGCTGTAATTGAAGATCTGGAACCCTTGTGCAGAGACGAACAGATCCCCCTTCGTTTCACAGATTTTTCGGAGGACCGTGTGCACATTGGGCGCCATCGTCCCGTCAACTTTCGCTCAAACTTGCAGGACAACATTGTCTTGACATTTTACTGCTAATTCCAGGTCCGCAGCTTCATCCCATGTTTCTGTTTCTGTCTGCAAATGAATCTTTCTTACTTTCACCTACACTCCTAATCCAATCCTTCTATCTACATTCTTTACAAAAGAGGGTAGCCTTGCTGTCTCAACCCTTGAAACTCATCTAGAATTCAATCTTGCATTGTGTGGGATTGGATCTTGTGAGCTTCGACCCCTCTTTTGAATGTAAAGTCTCTCCTAAGTGAAAACCGTCAATCCTAGTGACCTCCTTTCTCCTTGGAGTGGGGGGAACACCTAGGGTTCGATTTTCCGCTTTACAAATAATTATTTTTTGTAGACACTTAAATTTGGTTGATTAATTTAATCATATCAAATCTTCTAAGTCTCTTTTATTAGTTGAATAATTCATGTTATTCAATTAAGATCAAGTATCCCTTGTGGCTAATTTAATTAAATGAAGCCATGCCTCGTTGGTTGATTAATTAATCCAATTAATTAATTCCCTCTTTTCCAATCTTAGAATTAATTAATTCCCCTTTTCATCCCTTTTATTTGAATTAATTAAATTCAAATATTCCCTTTTGATCAAATGTCTCCTAACTTCTAACTACCTAACCCCCTTCTAACCTAACCTCTAATCCAATCGATGGGTTCTAACCAACCCTATCCTCCCAAACCAATCCTATCTCCCCAAACTAATCTTATCCTAACCCCCCCTCACATGTGTGTGCACACACATATTCCCTAATTTCCCTAATTTTAGGAAATTAAAGCCTATTTTGGGTGGCTTCCTCCCAAAAGACACACGTGTCCTTGAGGACACATGGCAAACCTCTTTTGACATGTGTCTCTCTTAAGGGCACTTGTCATTCCTGGGATTGCCACTTGTCCTGTCTCATTTTCTAATCCCTGTCTTTCCTCCCATCTCCTATTTAATCTTCCCTCATTTTAATTCATTTCATCCACTTTCTCACTACCATATTGTTATCATGCAAAATATCATCGACCATTAGCACATCCATGTCATCATAATGTCCAAATTTATCCCCATATCTGACCATCCAATCCTCATATCATGAATCCAATCAATATAATTGCATCATGGAGCTACATCGAACAACTATTGCATCAAAGAGCACACATCGTACCACGGGATAATTGAATCAAAGATCGAAAATGGAGTTTGCATTCTCTTGTTTATGTCTTTATGCTTCCTTTGCTTTCTTTTTAGCATCCTAATCTCAAGGTGTTTGAGCTAATTGTGTTTTTTTGGATTGATTAGCTTTATCTTTCAACCATTTATATTTGAGCATAATTTTCCCTCACACATTTTCTGGCACGCCCTATGGGATCCTCTTCATGTGTCGATTTAATTGTTTTTTTGTTGTTTAAGTGATTTTGATCGCAGGTATTTTGAAGGCAAAAAAAATGCATTCTCACCACTCTATTTAGCAGGTTTCTAAACTTGGTAGGTTTTTGTTTTTAGCAGCTTTCTAAATCTGATAGATTTCCATTTTTAATATGTTTCTAAATTTGTCATGTATATGTTTTTAGCAAGTTTTTGTTTTTAGTAGGTTGCCATTTTTAGTAGGTTTCTAAATCTAGTAGGTTTCCATTTTTAGCAAGTTTCTAAATCTGACAATTTTCTATTTTTAGTAGGTTATCATTTTAGCAGGTTTCTAAATATGGCGGGTTTTTATTTTTAGCAAGTTTCTAAATCTGGCAGGTTTCTATTTTGAGTAGCTTTCTAAATATGGCAGGTTTCTATTTTTAGAGAGTTTCTAAATATGTCAAGTTTTTATTTTTGGTAGGTTGTCATTTTTAACAAGTTTCTAAATCTGACAGGTTTCCATTTTTAGCAAGTTTCTAATTTTAGAAAATTCCCCCAAAAAATTGATGTTGCAATTTTGTTTTCTACTACTAATGGTCTGTCTGTAGCATGTGGCAAGGATAACCGAGACGTTTCAATTGGCGAAAGACTTACATTGAAACTTCTAATCATTTGCTTGTAGAGGTGTTTCGATTGGTCAAAGACAAATATCAAACTTCTAACTATTTGCTTGCAGAGGTAGATTAGGAGAGTGCCTGATTTTTAGAATAAACAACATTGCATGTGAGCTTAAAATGAACATTTGTCTTACGTGATTAGGCACAATTGTGGATGTGAGCAGTCCTACTGCTAACACATACTATTCTCTCCCATGGCTCTCGTGGTCCTAGGTGTAAGAGAAAAGTGTTAACGACGCTCAATTTCATTTTGGTAGGTAGAGGGTATGTTCCCCTGAGTAGCCTATAAGGCTGAGTGAGGGGAGAATGACCTAAGCGGTAATGGGCTTTTAGCCAAGTCACTTCACAACCGCTATATAAAATACGTGGGACAAAAGTCTTCATGATGAGTGCTAATTGCCTACTTACACCAACTTCCCTAGTACCTGTGTTCTACAGGAAGGAAGCCTCCCGAGGGAGAGAGCATACATGGACGCTCGAAAGATAATCCCTTACTACGAACCACTGTTTTAGTTGCCAAAATATTTCTATTTGTTGGCTCAGGCATTGTGATACGTGCATGCCAAAGACATCCCTCATGTTGAGATAGAAAATTTCTTGAGATCTTAGGATCTTTAGAAATTTGAAGCTTGGCATTCCCGAGAAGTGTCTGCTGAGGGTGGAGCTAGTGCTGCCAAGCTTCTATCTATCACATTGAATGTGGTATTCTGGGCTAGGGGATTCAACAAGTATTGTCCTTTCAACCTAGGAGGTGTATGATTTCTTTTCATTTTCATACTCGCGTGTTTTTCGTGTTTGGTGTCAAAAATCAATTTGGAAACATCAAACATCTCACTTCCTTAGGTCCTAGTTTGGTCTTGTCCTTCAACAAATTGTCCTCTCATTCTAGTGAGTTTGCATCAGTTGTCTTGTTATGCTGTCGAAATTTACCTAAGTCTCAAGTCATAACCTTGGTCATCATCATTTCAATTCTGATGTTGTGATTATTGTCTACCAAGGTCTTGACTTTGCATGGTCATTTTTGTCATCCCAATTTCTAGTCATCACCTTGGTTGTCCTCATCTCAATTCTTGTGTCGTCACTATCATCCATCACCATCTCCCATCCCCTAATTTGCATCATCATTGTCTTCTTTCCAGGTCATCAATCGAACATCAAACACCCAAAATCAAACATAAAACCTTCGTCCTCTTTCCAGTTTCCTCAGAGTCAGTCCCTATTCTAGTCTAAGCTTGTAATTCATACCATCCTAAGCTTTGGTTTGTCATCCTCTTTCATCTTTCATCTTTATCCAACTCATCAACTAATAGTCATATCAAAATTGTACTATGATGAGTGTGGTTGTCCCTCATTTTCTTCTCGTTCACCCTATGTTGATGATGACAAGGGTATTGTTGATCAACTTAATGAGATAGATGTCCAAGTCATGTCACACTTTTATTATGATGAGTTTGGTTGTCCTTCATTTGCTTCTGCTTACATCCCTAATCCAAATCCACCATCTCATTATCCCCAAATTCATAACACAATTCCTAATCATAGTCCTCCATCTTATCTAAATTCTCCATTCGGTTCTAATCCTCCATCTTATCTAAATTCTCCATCTAGTTCTAATCCTCCATCTAATCTAAATTCTCCATACAGTTCTAATAATCCATCTTATCTAACTCTTCCATCCAATTCCAATCTTCCATCCTATCTCAATCCTCCATCTAATTCTAATCTGCCATCATTTATCACACAATCTATGACTGGGGGCATGAATTACACAATGCCATCATTTGTGACCCCACCTGTCCAATTAGTGCCACAAGTTGTTAGTGCTCCACAATATCAACCTCAAGTGGCAACACTACTTGCTATTTCAAAACCCCGAGTCAATTATCTATGGACATCGCCTTCACACAATGTTGCGATGAACATTCATGAACTGGCAAGTTGTACCAAAACACCTTCATCCAATTCATCCTATCTTAATCCACCTTCATCCACCCCATCTTATCTCAATCCAACAACTTCACTTCCAAATCCTACACCTATCATTCCTCTCCAACTCCCTAACACCATTGTAAACCTCACATCCATTAAGATTGTCCAACCACAATCTCCATCACCTACTCCTACCATCATCCAAACTCAACCCGAAGAACCTCTCATCCTTCCATCTACTCCATCTATCCAAATTGAATAAATTATTGTCCTTCCATCTACTCCATCTATCCCAATTGAATAACCTCTCATATTTCCATCTACCCCATTTATCCCAATTGATGAATCTCCCATCCTTCCATCCACTCCATCTACCCAAGTCATTGAACCTTCCATCATTCCATCCATTCCATTTGAAGAGTCTACCCACTCACCTCTCATCACACAATCCACACCAATCCCCTCATGCGAAGATCTTGTTCTAGAGCATGTTGAAAGAATTATTGATCCAAATCAAGATCCTACTACTCCATCTCCTCCATCTCAAGAGCTCTTATCATCCCCTCTTCCAAGTCAAGATCCTCTCGTCCCATATACTCCACCTCTTGATCCTCTATTTCCTCCTATCCAAACCATCCCACCACCATCAATTTATACCCTTGGTTCACTTACATTCATTCATGGAAGTTCACTCACAACAAAAGAACATCTAATATACACCACCCATTTTCCTTGATCTCTAATAAAGGACTCGCTTCTTGTTACCCAGAGAACAAGTATCCTACTTTAAAAAAAATGCTAAAAAAAATGAACTATTAAGGAAAAGGCTTAGGCCTACATGAGCAAGGTGCTTTGGAGCCCATCCATGTCAAAGCACATCCAAGATCTCATGGTCTTGGTTACATATCCCAAGGCACTTCATCCAAAAATGTTGTTACAACTAATACAAAATCCAAGTATGCTTCCAAACACACCATTTCATCTTCCCATTGTTCCTCCAAATCATTTATCGCCATCCCCCCTCCTCCATCATATAAAGCCAAAACAACCATCCATCTTCCTCCTTCATCTTCTAAATCCATTTTGGGTCCCTATATCCCAAAGTCTACCTTCATATATCCCCCACATGCTAAATCCATTTTGGGCCCTTATATCCCAGAATCTCATCCCCCATCTTTTCCTACTCGTCTCTTCATGCACAAATCTCATAGCTCCACCACCTATCATAAACCTCCTACTCCTTTCATTCCTAATTAGGATCAACAAATGCGCATATCCCCACATTCCATCCAAGATCCTACATCCATCACTTCATCCATATTTCCTCAATCTCCTACACCTTCGCACACTCCTTCAAAGGCTACTAGTAGAAATTTAGAAGCCAAGTCAAAAATGCATAAAGGTAAACATCCACAACAATATAAAGATGACCATGTCCACTCAAAAAGACATGTTCCAACAGTAAAGAAAAAGAAAAAACAATGTGGATCCCAAAGCAAAAAGAAGCAGTGCATCCAAAAGAAAAATCTCCAATGGCATCCAAAATTGCTAGTCCACCAACTGAACATTCTTCCCCTCCATCTCCTAAATCTCTTTTGGGTCTCTATGTCCTAAAGTTGCTTATCATAATTCCTCCATCACATCTTCCATTCATTTCCCTCAAGCTTCCAATCCTCCAGTCAGTTATCTTATCATATCCATCCACCCACTAATCCTTATCTCCTAGTTCCTCCATCTATCCATCCATAACCCGATCCATCCACAATGCTTTTGTTTCCAAATTATTTTCATCATATCCCCCATCCTTCCATTCCTCCCATCATATCATTTTATCACCTCTTTCATCCCTTGTCATTGGTATCTAGCTTTTAGCTACCCCCGCACAATCCAATGCCATTCCGTCCTATCAATCCATATGCTCCTCACAATCCACCATTGCGTGCAAAACTTATCCATCTTCCTCAGCTATCCAAGGTCAAATGCTAATCAAATCATCCAATTGTATCCTTCATCTTGTTCCTAACCTCGTTGTAAGCCTTGATCGCAATCTAATCATCATCATTGAGATGCATCATTCCCAATCCTTCTATTGTTTTGGGATATATCGTTCCCACATCAACAACACCCCATCAATCATCAATCATTCATCCAGCTTTCATCTATCTTTGTCTTATACAGGATGTATCCTTCTTGAAACAAGACGTTTTGATCTATCTTTGTGTCTTATACAAGATGTATCCTTCACGAAATCAAACATTTTGATCATCTTTGCCTTATACAAGATGTGACCTTCCTAATATGAGAGTTGATCCAATCAATCCTATCAATCAATCAATCCTCAATCTCTATGGCTTTTTCATCCTGATGAAGGCAACCTCATGCATGTCCCTAGGTCTTCCTCCATCATCTATAGCTTGTTTATCTTGTAAATAGGGTCTCTTCCTTTGTGTCGGTCATGTCCTTTGAGATCATATCCTATCAGTTGGTTCTTCAATAATCATCCTAGAGCATCTTTGTCATCATGATCGTATCACG
The DNA here is from genome assembly GCF_030272615.1 of Cryptomeria japonica. NCBI lineage: Eukaryota > Viridiplantae > Streptophyta > Pinopsida > Cupressales > Cupressaceae > Cryptomeria > Cryptomeria japonica. Next base: position 124,997,732 of record NC_081408.1, on the reverse strand, counting down.
TACCTTTTTCATCCTATCATCATCAATATTTTATCCTGGTGTTGTTTCAAGATATATCGTTCTCATATCAACAACTCCCATCATCAATTTGAGCAGGATGTATCCTTCCTCAAGTCAGACAACATCAAATCCTTATCCAATCAATCATCCTTTGACAAAAGATATTTGAGGCCCTCGTGTTGGCTTTGATTATTTTTTATCTTTGTTTATCTTTTTTAAGCTCCTCGGGTCATGTTTCCTCTTGGTCGCCATGATCCTTTATATCATGGTGCGCTGGGAATAACAAGGATCAAGATGTGATCTTGTTGCTTTTGGTTTTTTCTTGGCATGTCTTTTGGATGTTTTCCTTGTTGTACCCTCATGAGGTCTCTGTTATCTCATGTTACATTGGGGCATATCTTCTGTTTGGGGTTCTTCTAGTACCATTTCCTGCAAGGTCTTTGTAACTCTGTGTGGTGCTAGATTAGCTTGTATGTCTGTTCATTTGTGTCAGTCCGTGCATTGGCTGTGAAATTTCACCCTGGTTCCTCATACCTTGGTGAATCACATACACTTCTAAATCAAAATAAGTGCTACATGACATCTCTTTTTGTAGGTGCTCGTGCTCCATGACGTTTCCATCTCTATCTCCACTGCATTTGCATTTTTCTTCCCTTCTTGTTTTGCTTCTTTCCTTTCGTCCTATCCGCTGTGACAATATTTCTTTTGAGACGCCACTCGGACCCTTTTTCCCTATGCAACCTCTCGAGGGGGCATCCCTAACCATTCCTTAGTCTACCTAGGGCATTTTCTTGCTCCCTTTTTTTTCTTCCCTTGCAAGTGTCTTATTGTCTTCGCACTGACACTATTCTAGCGCCACCATGGAGAGGGGCAAAATGTAGACACTTAAATTTGGCTATTTAATTTAATCATATCAAATCTTATAAGTCCCTTGTATTAGTTGAATAATTCATGTTATTCAATTAAGATCAAGTATCCCTTGTGGCTAATTTATTTAGAAAGAAGCCATGCCCCATTGGTCGATTAATTAATTAGTCTATTAATTAATTATCTCCCCCAAGACTTTAATTAATTAATCCAATTAATTAATTCCTCTTTTCATCCCTTTTATTTGAATTAATTAAAGTCAAATATTCCCTTTTGATCACATGTATCCTAACTTCTAACTACCTAACTAACCCCCTTTTAACCCAACCTCTAATCTAACCCATGGGTTCTAACCAACCCTATCCTCCCAAACTAACCCTATCTCCCCAAACTAATCTTATCCTAATCTCCCCTCACATGTGTGTGCACACATATATTCCCTAATTTCCTTAATTTTAGAAAATTAAAGCCTATTTTGGGTGGATTCCTACGAAAAGAGACATGTGTCTTTGAGGACACATGTCAAACCTCTTTGACATGTGTCTCTCTTAAGGATACTTGTCATTTCTGGGATTGCCACTTGTCCTCCTTGAGGACAAGTGTCATAGTTTCCAATCCCTTCCTTTCCTCCCATCTCCTATTTAGTCCTCCCCCATTTTCATTAATTTCATCCACTTTCTCACTACCATATCATTATCATACAAAATATCATCTACCATTAGCGCATCCATATCGTCATAATGTTCAATTTTATCCCCATATTTGACTATCCAATCCTCATATCGTGAATCCAATCAACATAATCGCATCATGGAGATACATTGAACAACTGTTGTGTCAAAGAGCACACATCTTACCATGGGATAATCGAATCAAAGATTGAAAATGGAGTTTGTATTCTCTTGTTTATGTCTTTATGCTTCATTTGCTTTTTTTCAGCATCCTAATCTCAAGGTATTTGAGCTAATTGTGTTTTTTAGATTGCTTAACTTTATCTTTCAATCATTTATATTTGAGCACAATTTTCCCTCACACATTTTTATATCAATTTAACTACTTATTTTTTAAATAATATAATAAACTTTTTATATTAATTTTTAAATTATATAATTAAAATCGAACATTTTAAATTTGCATAAAATATCACATACAAATGAAAGTCCCCATCGCCTATCGATTGTTCAATGTGCATCATGTGACTGGGCCACTATTTTGACTCTTACGCTGTACAACTCTAACTTCTTCATTGATTTGAACAAATTTATTATTCTTTCCCTATCAACCAACTTGGACATTATTTATTTTTTCTTCCCCTTGCTTGAAATAATTGTAAGGAAATATCCGTTTTCATTGTCATCTAACGTGGAGATTCCCCTTTCTTGAAATAATTGTAAGGAAATATCTTTTTTTATTGTCATCTAATGTGGAGATTCCCCTTGCTTGAAATAATTGTAAGGAAAAATCTCTTTTCATTGTCATCTAATGTGGAGATTAAGCCCCCTATGCTCTCCATTCACCAATTAGTCAATTCAGTCCTTATCGACTATGAGTTGTCATTCAAATCGACAAACTATAATTCCTTTTCTACAAGAAATATAAGTCCATTCAATCATTGTAGAGGCATTTACATGAATGAAGGTTGTTGATTTCAATGATTGTAATTTCTACATATTGATCTAGGTGAAACCTTCTTGTGAATCAATAACAATCCTTTAAGGTATTTTAGAACACCACCAAACTACCTAAACATTTTAAATAAAAACCTAAAGAACTCTAAGAAAAATAGATAAAATAAAGAATAGAGATAAATAATATACACATACAAGTTCAAAATCATATATTAATTCTAAACATTTAGACTCATTGTTACATAAAATCAACATATAATTTTAATTCAAAGCGATCACCAACCTGATACCTACTAATTTTGACCTCGAAACTTACCAAATTCAAATCTTTATCGGTCTTTATATATCCATTAATCATTAAGCTAGATATACTTACTTTCTGTTACATTCTTTTACATTTTTAAATTAACTATAAAAGTTTCATATAATTAATAATGAAAGTTAAAATAAAAATGAAGGGAAAAAACATACGCATTAAAGGAGCATAAATTATTCGCATATCTTCTGTCCGGAGAAGAAAAGCATTGAGCCGTAACATCTTAAAGTCTTTTTAAAATAGAAAAAAAAGCAATTTCACTGACTTTTCACTGTACATAATATTGAAAAGACTGAATTAAAGCTATCCACCACATTTTTCCAAAGTGGATGTCAATTGATTTGTCCTAGACTTTCCAATTGCCTTTGAACGGCCTAATTCTGTAAGTAAAACAAACATGTCATTATTAAGAAAATCATTACAAAAGATTACCATATTCTCAAATATAGAATATGGGGCTAATACATAGGATTATAAGGACATGTCATATTACTTACAAGATCCTCTCATATTAGTTATAAACATGAAGGGTTAAACGATAAGATAGAGAGCGAAAAGAGAATTGTTATTGATATATTATCAGTAAAGTAGTTATGGTTAATAGTTTTGTTAAAGAATAGGAAGCCTACTTTAAAGTCATAAATAATTTCTCGTATAAACCCTCCTAACCTTCATTGTACAAGAAATGAAAAATTTACTCTCTTAGCATTATGTCCTTTCCTTACCAAAATATGTCAATGCTCATGAAAGTTGCTCTCAATTTTCAAATTATATATTATAGTAATAGTAAAAAATGCACACATTGAACATTTTCCCTTTATTTTAAATATTATGTTTGACCTTAGACCAATGATTATATATAAGTGGCATAATCTAGTATGGAAGTTGGAAAATAATATGATCTTTACCAATTTTTGTCTACACACATCTCTTATGACCGACCTTGATTATTTGTTCCATCCTTTCATAATCTTATGTCATTTCCACATCATGAGACTAACATAGGTTACACATGTGGATGCGGAAGTCACCTCTAAACTTTCAAATTTCAAATTTGAACCTTTTTTTAACTCTAGAACACACTAGCTATGTTACCAAAAAATATGTTATGAAAAATTTCCTCGTTTTACTATTTTAATGATTGTGTTACAAATTAATTATGATGATTACATCTATAGTGGGGTCAATTAGATTTGTTGGATCTTCATATGGCTAATGTCTAGTTATCGTCCTCTAAAAATTAAAGCGCAATCTTTCATCCTTATACTCTACAATAGTTTGTTATCAATTTTCAAATGGTTATTATTTTTTATGATGGCATACCACATTGTAGTAATACAAAAACTTCAATAATTTTAGGTATTTCATAATTATTCCTTAGGGCCTAGTGAGGAAGATACTTCCCATCTTTACCATTCTCACTAAGAAACTACTAATCACAATTTTGTGTGATATATTCTTATGTCCTTTTATTGAAAGGCATTTAGTGCACTCATTCTAATCATATGTGAATCAAACAAATAATTCTTATATGTCATTCAAATCTATATATTGTAAAAAAAAATTTCTACAAGGAATATAGTTCTATTCAATCATTCTAGATTTATTTGCATGAACGAAGATTGTTGACTTCAATGATTTTAAATTCTAGTGATTGATCTAAGTGAAAGCTTCTCTTGACTCAATAATAATCCTTAATTGTATTTTAGAACACTAGCAAATTGTCTAAGCATTTTAGATAAAAGCTAAAGAAGAACTCTAAGATGATTAGATAAAATAAAGAATAGAGAGCAATAGGATACTTATACAAGTTCATAATTGTAGATTGGTTTTAGACATCAAGACGCTTCACATAGAATTAACTTAAATTTTTAATTCTAAATGATCGCCAATCTGATACCTACTAGTTTTTATCTTTAAACTTACCAATTTCAAATCTTATCAATCTTTATATCCATTAATCACTGAACTAAATATACTTACACTCTATTTACATTTTCTTACATTTTAATTACTAAATCAAAAAATGTTCAAATTAGCTTTAAATTTTTCATTTAATTAATAATGAAAGTTAAAATAAAAATGGAAAGGTTAAAAACATACGTATTAAATGAGTATAGATTATTAACCTATCTTCTGTTCGGAGAAGAGGATGTTGAGCCGTAACATCTTGAAGTCTTTAAAAAATAGAAAATAAAGCAATTTCACTGACACTTCACTGTAAAAAAAATATTGAAAAGACTTGGATTAAAGCTATCCACTACATTTTTCCAAAGTGGATTTCAATCAGTCAATTCAAAGCTTTCAGTCCCCATCGCCTATGAGTTGTCTCCATCTATCCACTAGCCTTTGAACGGTTTAAACCTGTAAATAAAACAAACATGTCCTTATCATACAGCTGTTCCAAGATTGAGTCGATTAGACTTAAAGTGGCAGAACACCATGTGAAAGGGAGAACGGTATAACGTTGGAATATGGTGTAAAAGTTAAAAGTTAAAAGTTACTTTCCCTCCTCTTTTTATTAAGCATAATTATTTCATATAATGTCATCAAGCATAATTATTTCATATGGATAATTTTGGCTTAATTTTGTGTAAAGTCTGGTCATTTATTGGCTGTGATCTACTTAATATATTATACATCTTTTTATGTACTTATATCTTTTTTTCTTTCACATATTCACACATCCTTATAAATTCATCCCAGTCACTTATCTTAACTCTAGTGCACACATTTCTTCTATTGCATGCCATTTACTACGATCTAGTCCTTTTTTAATCTCAAAACTAGTTCACAATCATGAAGCCATCCTAATAGTTTGAGACTCATCTTGCCCAAATTAAAAGAGATCTAATTAAAATATGGCTAACTTCCCACCTTTACCCTTACTACCTAGGACCACCTAAACCCAAATTTGTGTGACATTTTTGTGATCTTGTATATAAAGGCATATAATGCACTCAATTTACTCATATGAAAATAAAGAAAATATTTCATATATCATTCACATCTACATATTTCAATTGATGCTCTAAAAGGAATGTATTTTTGCATAATCACTCTAAAAGCATTTATATGATTGAAGATTGTTGTTTTCTTACATTTTTAAAATTTAGTGGATTAATTTAGTTGAAATCTCCTTGTGTGACTCAATGACAATCTTTTAAGATGTTATTAAATACTGTAGACACTCAAAATTGGTCATCACTCCTATGTCACCAACCTAATTTTTAACGTGTCTTCTATGTCTCATTTGATCTTCATCGTGTGTTGACATTGTGTCATTCTTCTAGTTTCAGTTCATTTTGAATCCAACCCTAATCGATCTTGTTCATTCGCATTTGGTCTTAAATCATTATGATTGGCGTTTTATCATTTTTAAATCATTCGAATTGGTCTCATCTTGACAATTGGACTTAATTCCCGCCTTGTTGATAATTAATTAGTCATTAATTATCAACCTCTTTATCAATCAATTTCAATCAGTCCTCTATGACACTCTATCAGCCTTTCATGGAGCTTTATCAATCGATCTTATCAATTCTCTTATCAAGTTATTGTCAATTGATCTTATCAATCTTATCAGTCTTTAATCAAAATCATTATCAGTCTTGGGTCTTTTTCGATAATTAAATAAATTCAATTTATTTGATTAGCTAATTCCTAAATATGAATAGTAAATTAATAAATTTAATTTGTTAATTTATCATATTTGTATTTGTTAATGCATTAGTAGCTTCTGCAAGATAAGACTCTCCTAACTCTCTACTCTGTTATTAGTTTACTTATTCATGCTTTATGTTTATCAGACTATAACATTGATCATAATTATGCTATTGATATTGAATAATGATGGATTAGATTGATGATCTACTTAACTATGTTAAGCGTCAATCTAAAGGGCTATCGGGCTACTAACCCGATAGCATACTAATGTTGATTCATATATGAATCGACATTAATATGCTATCAGGGTATTAACTCGATAGCATATAATGCTAACCGTAATTGTTACTGTTTACTTTATATTATATGCTTTGATACCGATTCATTAGCGGGTATGCTTTATCTGAAACAATCAACAAATATCGATTCATGATTGGGTATGTTCATAAGCATTAACTGATTCATACTACCGATTCATCATCGGGTATGTTCATAAGCATTAAACGATTCATTATCGGGTATAAGCACTGTTATCACTATACCGATACATTAATGTTTGAAGCACCGATTGGTTATGGATTGGTTAAAGATAAGTAAGGGTCACGACCAAGTGACATCTTGGTCGGACATGTCTAAAAGACATGTCCGATCAAGGTGCCACTTGATCGTGGTCATCCTTCTACTTATGCATCATTCAAACCAAAGGAAATGATATTGAAATCGATACATGTTCATTCTCCTAACTTGCAGTAAAAGAAAGATAGCAATATTATTGTCATAGTCATAATATCAAAATTAAAATACACCATTCTGCATATAACCTATTCATCAAATTGGAAATTACAATACTTTTACATGGTATCAGAGCCAAGTTGACCGAACTTGAGGCTATTTAATTTCGTGAAACAAAATTAAGAACAAGTTTATATACTACATCACATTTCTTCAAATGGCCAGTGCTATCAGAATCGAAGACAGACTTGGAGGTGGCGATGATTTTTCAGCCTGGAAATTCAAAATTCAAATGATCTTAAAAGAGAACAAAGTGGATTCGTTTGTTCAAACCAAAAATGTTCAACCCAAAAATGAACCTGATAAATCAGCATGGATTGAGGGAAATGAAAAGGCAATAAAAATAACAGTTGATGGGCTAAGAAACAACATAATGCCCATCATAAGAAAACATCAAACAACCTATAAAATGTTCAAAGCTCTTGAAAGCGCATTTGAGATATCGAATGCAAGTCAAACTCTAGCATTAAAACGAGAAATAAATCACATCACCATGAACAAAGGGGAGACAAAGGGGAGACAATCAACGCCTACTTTATGTGGATATCAGTTCTAAAAGATGAACTTGCAACTCTGGACTATGAGATCCAAAGCAAAGAGTTAACACTCATTGCTTTAGATGGGTTGCCTAGTGGATGGAGTACATTCGTCCAAGGCATTAGTGCAAGGTCCAAATATCCCAAGTTTGAAAGATTAAGGGATGACTGTCTCCAAGAAGAATCAAGATTGAACAAGATGAGAATGAAACACAAGAATATAGATGAAGACCTACAAGTTCTAAACACCAACACCACCAAGCATAACAAGAAAAGGCAGTTTAGAAAGAGAAAAGGTCGTCAAGGCAAGAATACTTCAAAGAAGGACTTATCTCACATTCAATGTTACAGATGTGATCAGTTTGGACACTTCGTTGCAAAATGCCCATAAAGAACAAAGAAACATGCTACATTTGTTAAAGCAGGAAAGACTAAAGGGGAAGATGACTCCAGGAAATACGTATTCTACTCAGCACTCACAAGTCAAACTTCTAACAAAATCAACTCATGGGTGATTGACAGTGGTTCATCCAGGCACATCACTGGGTTTAGAGAAGTACTTGATTCCATGACAGAGGATAGTGATTGGGACGTAACCATTGGAGATGATTCCACACATCCAGTCAGAGGAGTAGGAACCTGCACCATCAAATTGAAGACAGGCATAACTCTGCGGCTTGAAGGAGTACTATATGTCCCTGGCATCAAAAGAAATCTAGTCTCTATATCGGCACTAGAAGATAACGGATACAGAGTGACATTCATGGACAACAAAGTATTGGCTTGGCCAAAGAACTCCTCCATCAAGAAGGCAAAGACCATTGGACAGAGACGGGGCTATCTGTATGAACTGTGCACAGAACCTAATCTAGCCCTAATCCATGAAGCCAGTAATGCAAATGAAATTTGGCATAGAAGATTAGGTCATCTGAATTTTAGAGCTTTATCTTCGATGGGAAACCTTGTCACAGGTCTACCCAAGTTAAAGCAAGATCATTAAGGGGCATGCAAAGGATGTGCCCTAGGTAAGAATACTAAAGGTGCATTTCAAAATAGTACTAGGAAAACTAGCAAAATTCTAGAATTAGCTCATTCTGATGTATGTGGACCTATGTCCGTATCCTCTCTAGGGGGATTCTTGTATTATGTAATATTTGTTGATGACTACTCTAAGAAGACTTGGATCTACTTTATGAAAAGTAAAGAATCAGAAGAGATCCTCTCTAGATTTAAATAATTTAAATCACTAACTGAAAACCACTCAAGAAACAAAGTTAAAACCCTAAGAATCGACAATGGGGGAGAATACACATCAGATTCATTTAAAGAATTTTGTAGAGATAATGGGATTAAGAGGGAGCTTACTATACCTTATAACCCTCAACAAAATGGGGTAGCAAAAAAGAAAAATAGGACCATAGTTGAAGCTGCCAAGGCCAGGATCCTAGATCAAAACCTTAACACAAATCTCTGGGCTGAAGCATCCAACACCGCTGTATATATACAGAATAGGTGCTCTCACTCCCATCTCGAGGACAAAACTCCTGAAGAAGTATTCACTAAGATTAAGCCCGATATTAGCCACCTTAGGATATTTGGATGCCCTGTCTATATCCATATACCTAAAGAAAAGAGACTAAAACTAGAGCCTTCTAGAAAAAGGGGATTACTTGTAAAATATAGTGAAACCTCCAAAGCCTACAGAATCTATGTACTTGGTCAAAGAAATATTGAACTAAGTAGGGATGTAATATTTGAAGAGGATCTAGCTTTCAAAAGAGCTCAGAACTTCATAGAACCTGAAATCTATGTACCCACCTCTAACTTAGATGAAAATCCTACCCCTAAGTTTCAGAGGGAGAATCTAGATGAAACTAAAAATGAAAATGAAAACTCACCTAGAAATCTCAAGAAAAGACCACTATGGGCCACCAAAATAGTAGAAGAATCTCATAGGTTTGCTGCTCCTTCTAGAACCTTCAGAGAAAGCAAAAGACCTAATAAATTTACTAGCTATGTTGCTCTTATGAATGTCCTATCTAAAAACGAACCTGACAATGTGACAGATGCCCTTAAACATCAAGTATGGAAAGATGCTATGTCTAAAGAGTATCAATCCATAATGAAAAATGATGTATGGGAAATTGTTCCTAGGCCAACTAAGAAGTCTGTTGTTTCTTCTAAATGGCTTTTTAAGATCAAACATGCAGCAGATGGCAACATTGAAAAATATAAGGCAAGATTTGTAGCCAAAGGATTCTCTCAAAAAGAAGGAATAGACTATGAAGAAACATTTGCTCCTGTAGCCAGATATACCTCAATCAGGGCTGTACTAGCCATTGCAGCAGCTAAGGGATGGAAGGTACATCAAATGGATGTAAAGACAACTTTTCTTAATGGAGAGATATCTAAAGAAGTATACCTAGAGCAACCCGAGGGGTTTGAGATCCATCATGCGGAATCTCATGTGTGTAGACTCAAGAAAGCTCTATATGGGCTCAAACAGGCTCCCAAGGTCTGGTATGAAAGAATTGACACATATCTATCAAAACTAGGCTTCTCTAAAAATGATGCAGATCCTAATCTCTACTACAAACAAAACAAAGGTGATATGCTAATAATAATTTTATATGTTGATGACTTATTAATCTTCGGAGAAGATCACGTTATAGATCAATGTAAGAAAGAGCTATCCAAAGAATTTGATATGAAGGACTTGAGATTCCTTCATTATTTCCTAGGGTTGGAAGTATGGCAGAATCCTGATAACATTGTTCTAAACCAAGGCAAGTATACATTAGACATTCTGAAGAGATTTGGAATGCTTAACTACAGACCTATGACCTCTCCAATGGAGACCAATCTTCATAAACTCAAAGAAGCAGCAGCAGAATCACCTTCTACTGACCCCACTCTATACAGGCAAATGATTGGGTCTCTTATGTATCTGGTAAATACAAGACCAGATATATGCTATGCAGTAAATGCCTTGAGTCAGTTTATGTGTGAGCCAAAGGAGATACACCTAGTAGCAGTAAAACACATTATGAGATATCTACAAGGCACCTTAAACCTTGGTCTCAAGTATAAGAAAATTGATCTTAATCTACACGGATTCTCAAATTCAGATTGGGCTGGAAGTGTGACTGATCGGAAAAGCACCTCTAGGTGTTGCTTCAGTTTGGGATCAGCCATGATATCCTGGATCAGCAGAAAGCAGTCTTTTGTAGCACAAAGTTCCACCGAGGCCGAATACATTGCAGCCTCCATGACCGCCCGAGAAGCGGTGTGGCTTAGAAAGTTGCTTGTGGGATTGTTTGGTGATCTGATGAAACCTACAATCATACACTGCGACAACTTTCAGTGAATCCAGTATTCCATGATAGATCCAAACATATTGAGATCCCATACCATTATGTACGAGACATGGTAGACAAAAATGTGATCAAATTAGAATATGTTAGTACGAGAGATCAGACTGCAGATATTCTGACCAAACCACTTTCCAGAGTGAAGGTTGATCACTTCAGAAAAGGTTTAGGTATGATAGAAAGGTAATCTGCTTTGTAAATAAGATGTTCAAAATGTAAACTTATTTTGTCATGTTGAGACATTATGGGTTTTACCCCCTGTGTTCATATTTAAGAGGCCACGATTTCTCAGATTATGAACACTTGTATGCAGATATCATAAGGTGACGATCTTATGATTCTCAAACCAGTTATCATGTTGGATCTCTAGTATGTCATGGATGTGCCATGATGGTGTTGTGATAAAACTTTTGAATAAATTGTTTGTGCATATATCACAATATGGATAAGATGAGAATTTAACCATCCTCATATGTTTATCCTCAGTATTGCGTGTTTAGGCAATACTAATATCACGTGTCTAGGTGATATTTTGTTATAATAAAATGATGAATTCTTTATATCACATGATTGGGTGATACATACTTAGAGTAAAATCTTATATTTGTATCCTATGTCCTGATGATACTTCATATCATATGTATAGATGATATATATTCTTGGAGACTGACATTATGAAAAGAAATGTGATGCAGGTTACTTTATCTATCTTCCAAAAGCTAAGAGGGAGTGTTAATGCATTAGTAGCTTCTGCAAGATAAGACTCTCCTAACTCTCTACTCTATTATTAGTTTACTTATTCATGCTTTATGTTTATCAGACTATAACATTGATCATAATTATGCTATTGCTATTGAATAATGATGGATTAGATTGACGATCTACTTAACTATGTTAAGCGTCAATCTAAAGGGCTATCGGGCTACTAACCCGATAGCATACTAATGTCGATTCATATATGAATCGACATTAATATGCTATCGAGGTATTATCCCGATAGCATATAATGCTAACCATAATTGTTACTGTTTACTTTATATTATATGCTTTGATACCGATTCATTATCGGCTATGCTTTATCTGAAACAATTAACAAATACCGATTCATGATCGGGTATGTTCATAAGCATTAACTGATTCATAATACCGATTCATCATCGGGTATGTTCATAAGCGTTAAACGATTCATTATCGGGTATAAGCACTGTTATCACTATACTGATACATTAATGTTTGAAGCACCGATTAGTTATGGATTGGTTAAAGATAAGTAAGGGTCACGACCAAGTGACATCTTGGTCGGACATGTCTAAAAGACATGTCCGACCAAGGTGCCACTTGATCGTGGTCATCCTTCTACTTATACATCATTCAAACCAAAGGAAATGATATTGAAATCGATACATGTTCATTCTCCTAACCCGTAGTAAAAGAAAGATAGCAATATTAGTGTCATAGTCATAATATCAAAATTAAAATACACCAATCTGCATATAACCTGTTCATCAAATTGGAAATTACAATACTTTTACAGTATTCTCATATGCAAATGATAAATTTTATTTATTTAATTATCCCATATTTATCTTTTCAACCTGCTAATTTGGAAAAATATGTCGATAATCAATTTTATTTATTTATTAAATCTCTATATTATCTTCCTCGATTTGATTCCAGATCTTTTCGGATTTCTTCTGCTTTTTCTTTGTCTCCTAATGGAAACTCTATTGTGTGTTTGATCCTAGCCATTGATTCTTCCCATCTTCAAATTAATCTCGTCCGTTGATTCAAAATCCTATTTTCTATTAATTGAGCTCTCATTGCTCATTTTCGACAACCACGCTTCAAGTAACTTTATTTTATCATTTTCATCTGACAATCTTGCTTGCAATTGTATATGTAGGTGAAATCCACAAAATCACATTTGAAAGTGAAAGAAGGACAATGGAGGTCAATGAAGAAGATTTCCGCAATATGGGTTTGCGTTGTTTTAAATTTCATCTTTTATTTCTTTATTGAGTGTATTAGGATATCTTTTCATTAGCATTTTAGGTTTGTGGTTGCCTAATTGTGTGTTTTTTATTTTTATGTTTGATTTCCTAACTACAAATACCACTAGATCGCCCCAAGTATTTTACATAAAAACTTAGAGAAGAAGTCAAAGGTGATCGAGCAAGCTAAAGAAAAAAGGTCAAAAAATTATAATGACAAATTCATAATGTAAATTAGTTTGTAATGCCTCTCCCATTTGTAATTCTGAGATGTGGATGTCTCATTGTGTCGTGATCTTACTTCTAATAATATTGACTTATGTTTATGCTTTGCTCTCAACTGCCTATCCTATGTTTTTCTTCAGTGTGCTCTAGGTGTCTTAATGGCTTATGGTGTATACGAGATTATCATAGGTTCTAATATGGTCCCAAAGTACCATAATATACATTCTCATGACCAAGTATATGAGAATGACCTCGAATATAAAAAATAAATCCCAATACAAGCATCTTTGACCTCCATCATGAAAGTTATCATATGCAACTTCTAAGCACTCCTACATGAAGTAGTAGTTACATCCACATGCCAATAATAGAATATGATCTGACATGTCCACCATGTAATCCCATCATCAATGCTTCATTACAAGAATATTTCCAGGCCTTAGAGAATGGTTAAATAAGTATATATGTATCTGGACCCTAGCAGGGGTGTCACATTTTTCTCTCTCTTTGAATCTTGGAGATACATAGATTTTATTTACCCATCTATAAGTAATTAATTTGTAGTAGGCCTTAGGATATTCAAGGTGAATAGAACACCTAATAGTTTGTGGAAGCCATAACCATTGTGGTCTAGTGTCTAAAGTAGTCACCATTAGTAAGGAGCCCAAGCTTCATAGTAAGGATGGAAAAATGAGGAGCCGCTCACCTAAATCAAGAAAGGAGAAGGGAAAATAATAATATAAAATCCTAAATCATTAGATTGTTTAAGCATTCTAGATAAAAACCTAGATAGTATTCCTCAGATGTTTAGGCAAACTAAAGAATGGAGATCAATAATAGGACACATATGACAAGTTTCCCCTTGTAGATTAGCTCTAGACATTTAGATTCATTCTTGCACAAAATTGTCATAAAAACTTATTATAGACAATCACCAACCTAATACTTACTATTTTTAATTTTGAAATTTACCAAATTGAAATCTTCATTAATCTTTTTATATTCATTGATCATTAAACTAAATATACTTACTCTCTATTTATATTCTTTCATATTTGAATTACTAAATAATTAATATTTAAATTAACTCAAACTTTATAATTACTTCAAATCAATAATACTTATATATACATTATATTAAATTAATAAGCTTAAAGAAAAAACTACAATAATGAATAGTTTAAAAATCAATAGAATCAATCATTATTTCAGGGTTTTCGAAATGAAAGTTGAAATTAAAATTAGGAAAAAACGAACACGTATTAAAGGAGCATAAATATTAACATCTTTTCTTCCCTGGCAGGCGTTTGTGGAGCCTCTTAAGGACTTTTGGAAAAGAGAAAAGAAAGCAAAAACAATTCACCCTTTTCCCCATCTTTTTAACATAGTGGATGTCAGCAATCAGTCAATTCAAGCCTTCAGTACCCATCGGCTATGAGTTGTCCCCAACTCCCCACTGGCCTTTGAATGATTTCACATTTAAATAGAACAAACATGTCCTTAAAGGTGTTCCACTAAAAATAAGTGGCAGAAAATGATATGAATGGAAAGCATTGGAATATGGTGCAAAAGATAGTGGTCCTTACAGGAAAACTAACAGAAAACAACAGCGACAATTAC
Source organism: Cryptomeria japonica (assembly GCF_030272615.1). Lineage (NCBI taxonomy): Eukaryota > Viridiplantae > Streptophyta > Pinopsida > Cupressales > Cupressaceae > Cryptomeria > Cryptomeria japonica. The sequence continues at coordinate 124,982,720 of NC_081408.1, read as the reverse complement.
GTATGAACTTTACCATTGTAATTCTCTAGAAGACTCCTTTTGTTATAAATTCTGAGAGTTGTAGATTTGATATTCTCACACTCAGCCAAGTTCGGATTGCATTGCTTTTCAAGTCTACTCTGTAAATCTAGAGTCTGTAACATAGCAAAGATGGAAGGTGGACTTGCTCTTGCGTTTGCCAATGGTGTGATTGGAAAGCTTGGCGAGGTCGCGGCAGAGAAAGCATTGAATGAGGCATCTCTGCTAGTCAACTTCAAAACTGACTTTAAATGGTTGGAGAAGGAGCTCAGCCAGTTGTTTACTTCTCTACAAGCTGCAGATCAGCTAACTGGGCACAATGAGCCTGTGAAAAAATGGCTGGCGGAGGTGAGGAACATTTGTTTTGATGCAGAAGATATAGTTGACGAGTGTTCCGTTGAGCATTTGTATACAAATACCAGTCAATCATGTGTGTGCAGTTGTAGTCAACTAGTCTTTCAGTATAAGATGGGGAAGAGGATTAAAGAGCTCAAAGATAGGATTAGCTCTACCATTGAAGAGGCACAGCGGCTCAAGCTTTTCCATGATGTGGCCCATTTAAGTCGGCCCTCAACTAGTACATCCACAATAGGAGGAGAAGAGTTGAGAAGATGGGATATCTTCGAGACAAATTCACCAGCAGTGGCTATTGACCACAAGGTCGATGAAATTCTCACATTGTTAGATAACCCTGCCATTGGAGTTGTTGCCGTCGTAGGAATGGGCGGGCTGGGAAAAACATTCCTTCTGCACCATGTCTACGACAGAACAAAGCATAGGTATGACTGTTCTGCCTGGATTACTGTTTCACAGACTTGTTCTAATCTTAGAAGCTTGCAATGTGACCTAGCCTACCAAATTAATTTACAACTAGAAAGTGGTATAACTGATAGGCTAGTAGCTCAGTTGATACATGACAAATTAGAGGGTAAAAGATGTTTAATTGTTCTTGATGACGTGTGGACTAGCGTACAAGATAATTTGGTATCAGGGCTTGGGCTTCCCTCTGCCAGCAATTGGCAATGTAAAATAGTAGTTACCACCAGAAGTAGAGATGTTGTACAAAATATGAGTGCGCACATCTATGAGATGCAACACCTCTCAAAGGGTGAAAGTTGGGATCTGTTTTGTTTATATGCCTTCCCAGATCCTGAAAGAAATAGGCCGTCTAAGCAGCTGGAGAGGTTGGCTCGTCAAGTTGCAGAAGAATGTGGGAGGTTGTAACTCGCCCTAAAGACAGTAGCGGCATCCATGGCTAAGTCTTCCCTCATAACAGATTGGGAGTCAAAGTTGGGGAAATTGAAAAAAATAGGGAAAACAGAGGACTCCATCATGAAGATTTTGAAGCTAAGTTATGACTCTCTTTCTCCCAATCTGAAATCTTGTTTTGCTTCTTTATCTTTCTTTCCAGAGGACACATATATTTCATTTTCTCCCATAAAAATTGCGAGAGCTATACACGAGGACTGTGTAATATATTTGTGGATAGCAGAAGGATATATTCCCCAAGAAGAAGACAGAGAACAATGGGATATTGGGTTAGGTTATTTACATCAGTTTGAAAATTTATGTTTGTTGGAAGTAAATAGAGTTTATGGTTCTTACACTTTACATGACTTGCTGTTTGATCTGGCTGTAAATATTTGTAAAGAACATGAATGTGAATTTGATGTTCCCTTCAAAGAAACAACTTGCCGTAGGTTGTTACTGGCTAAAAAGGGTTTGGATACAAATGTAATCTCAAAAATGCCTCAACATTGTCAGCGTTCACTCCGCACACTATCGCTCTGTCAGAATCCTGGTATTACAAGTATTCCAGAACATTTGTTTGATCATGTGAGAGTACTCCGGGTGATTGACTTGAGCCGCACTGCCATCTACGACTTGCCAAAATGTGTTGGGAACCTGAAACTTCTCAAGGTTTTGAATTTGTCTCACACAGAGATCAGGGCGGTGCCGGAATGTGTAAGAAGACTTAAAGAGTCTTCAGTTCCTTGATGTTTCCTATTGCAAAAGCCTGCAACGTGTACCTGACTGGATAGGTGAGCTCAAACGTCTTTCCTATCTCGATGTACAATTCTGCTCAGATAAGCTTTTGAGGAGTCATATGCCGAAGGGAATATCACAGCTCTCGAGTCTGAGGACACTGAGATCAGGTTGCTTCCCACTGTCTATGGAAGAAAATGAATTCTTAAGTGTTAAAGATGTTGGCAATTTGATCAATCTGGAAGAAATATTGTTCTGTTTACAAGATGTACGGGCATTGAGAAGTGTAGAAGATGGTATCCTTGATCATCTGGTCAAAATGAGATTTCTGGCAGTACAGAATAATATTCCTGCAACGGAGGGTGATACGGGAGAATCCAGTCTTCCATCATTCTCAAAGAAAATGAATGTTATGAAAGATCTTCAACAACTTCAACTTGATTGTTTCTCTGTGCCAAGTTGGATATGTGGAATGGAAAATCTGACAGATCTATGTTTAGTGAAGTGCAGTGATTATCCAGCACTCCAAAAGATGCCCAACTTAAATTCCTTGATTTTGGATGGTGATTTGAAATGCAGAGAACTGCCAAAGAACTTTGGAGAGAGAGGGGGATTTCCTAAGCTGGCTAGGCTGCAGATTGAAGACTTCCCTCTTTTGGAGGAGTTGCCGGCGTTGGAAGAGGGGGCGATGCCACGTCTGGAATTACTATTGATAAAGAATTGTCCGTTGGTGAAGAGAGTTCCGGAGGGATTGGAGCGGTTGAGGAGACTAAAGGTGATAGCGGTTGCTGGGGAGGCAAGTGGTGAGTTGGAGGAGAGGTTAAAGGAAGGCGGGGAAGATTGGAATAAAATCAAAGCTAACAATCCCCGCACCGAGATCTTCTTCAGTTAGAGGTAGGGTAGGGTATATGTTTGTGTTCTTTCAGTTTGTATTTATGAGTATTTATAAATTTAGAATAAATATTTTATATTTTTGGTTTCTAAAAAGAATTTTTATTGAAGGTAAAGATTTATTATGATTTGATTGGATAATTTTAATTAAAATATAGTTTATTTTGTTTTTATTTAATGTAGATATAATTTTATAATGTAAATTATTAATTAAATTATTTTGATTAAATAATTTAGTATATATTTTTAAAAAAGAATTATAATTTTAAAATGAGTGTGTTTTTTATTTAAAGGTATTTATTTTTTAAAAGTTAAATGTTTGAAACAAAATAATTAGTAATTAAAGTACAAAAGATTGTTACTTTCGAGTTGTTTTATTTAATTAAGAACAATTATTTTATTTTATTCAACAATTATTTTATTTAAGCATATATATATATATACATAGATGCATAAACTTTAATGTTAGTTGAAAAATATTTTATTTTATCTTAAAGAGTTTATTAATTTTTAATTCTATATTTGCAATGATCATTATTTTATTGTTAATTTGATTTGTTTACTTTATATTTTAATTAAGAGCTATTTTATTCATAAATGATGTCACTTATATCTACATCAAATAAAATTATGTCACTTAATTATATGTATATTATTAATTATGTATAAAATAAAATAATATTTCTTAATTAAATAAAACAACTCAAAGATATCAATCTTTTATACTTTAATTACTAATTATTTTGTTTCTAACTTTTAAAAAATAAATACCTTTAAATAAAAAACACTCATTTTTATCTTATAATTCTTTTAAAAAGATATGTACTAAATTATTTAATCTGAAAAACTTAATTTATGTATGTATATTATTAATTAAGTGTCATCATTAATTATGTAGATATAAATGACATCATTTTATTTGATGTTGATATTTATGTATAAAACTATATATGTATATTTTATGTATGTATATTATTAATTAAGTTATTCTCATTAAATAATTTAGTATATATTTTTTAAAAAGAATTATAATATGTAATTGATGATGCGAAATGTCGTCGCATGCGAAAGGCAGAAGTAGCTTCTCTCTTTTTGACCAACCCTTTCCTTCGCGAAATGTTTATCATGGTTATGGAAACCGTTTTGCAGTTCTGGCGAATGATGTTAGGGCAAATGAATTAAGTCAAGCTAAATCTCGGATCAACAAGCAAGAAGCCTTTTTTGCTAAAACAAAATACCCACTGGTTGTATCGGCTAGGGCTTCCCTTCCTTCGCTCCAAGACAGGGATCAAAAATGGCAACCGGTAAGGCGGAGAAATAAGAAGGCAAAAAAGAAAGTGAATTGTTTAAAGCGACATCCCAACCCAGGGTGGAAGGAAGGTTTTGTAAAACCTAGTCGAACAAACAGTCCCACGACTCCAGATATCAAAATGTGTGATGGCAAATCCTCCAAAGATAGCCCCAATGGGATAACCATTGACATTGATTCCCATACATTGGATAGGTATTGAATGCATTGCAACAAAAGAATGTTTTTCGCACGATGGAAAGGCTGGGGGATTCTGTCTGAACAAATTGCCAAATGGGTAGCATCTTCCCTCAATAACCAGGTAAAAATTGATATCCTCCCCGATCAATTCTTAGCTATTGAATGTGGTAATCAAAATTTTTAAAACTCAGTATTAAATAGGGGTTTGTCCAAGTTTAAGGGCTTAGGGTTTGATTGTTGGGAATGGCAAACCCTCTTTCATTCGTTGCTATTAAATTCGTGTATGTCAATAGAGCCATATCTCTCGATAGAATTCCAATCGAATTAAGAAATAATGACTTCTTGAGAATTTTAGGGAATAAAATAGGCAAATTTGTTGAAGTTAAAACATCTGCTTTAAGCTTCTTTAACAATGTTATGATTGTCAACATGAATGTAAACATTAAAAATATCGATTCAGTAACACTAAGGTATGAAAACTGGAGTTTACCTCTTGAATTACCCTTCTACAACGGTCCTTTTGTAATGGATAGACCAAAGGAAAATGCTTACCCTAAATTAATTACTGAACCGAGAGTAGCTCCAATTAAATTTGTGGACGGAGGAGGATTCACCATCACAGGTTTTAATAAACTCAACACTAATCCTCCCTCTCCGGCTCTTTGTGGTCAGAAAGCCCTAATTAATTTCCCAAGTTCTCAACCTCAACCTCCTCTACCATCTATCCCTCCCAAGGGGGACCCTTATAGAGGAGTTGGTAATTTAGAAGAAGGGGAAATTTGTGAAGGGCTTCCTCAGAAAGAACATTCCGGCATGGTTATGCCACCAGTAGGCTCTCTTATCTTACAAGATAGAGAGTACTCCTCAAAAGCTTCCTCTCCGAGGGATCTTACTACCCTATCACTTCCAAAAGATGAGGGCATCTCTACCCAAGATCTAGATAGGATTTCACAACAATCCCATCAAATCTCCCCAGTCTCAAATATGACAACCCCTCTTGGGGAAAAGGCAAGTCCCTCTTCCCCGGAGACTGACCTTGTCACAACTAAAGCTTCTGAGGCTGATCAAGTAGCAAAGGAAGTAGATATCATTGCCAACTTTATAGGGGAAGAAGTAGTAAAGGACCATGGATTGGAAGGAAGTAGGAGGCTGGCAATGGATTGAAAGGGATGATGAAGTCATTCCGATAGGGGACAAGCTCAAACTCTTGTCCATTCTCAACTCTAGAAACTTTGTCCTAAGTCATGTTAAGGACAAGCTGGTATGGGCAGGCTCCTTAAGTGGAGAATACAATGCCAGGGATGGATACTCCCACATATCCAATTCAGTTCTAAGACCCAAGGTAGAATTTCCTCTAAACCTGTGTTGGGATAGGAATTGTTTACCTAAGGTAGGCATCTTCTCTTGGCTTGCAATCCAAAGCAAACTCCTCACTGCGGACAAATTCAGGCGTATGGGCTATGAGGGTCCTAGTAGATGTCCTCTTTGCAAAGTCAGGGAAGAGGACACCAATCATATTCTCCTTAACTGTTCCTATGTTCATCAGTGTTGGACTTGGCTTACCAATAAACTTGAGTGGTCTGCAGCCTTCCCCAATACCATCTTAAGAATGCTAAGGGCTTGGCCTCTTCTTAAGAAGGGTTGTCTCTTTGAAGGACTATGGAAAGCTCTCCCATCATCCATAATCTGGGAACTTTGGAAAGAAACAAACAGGTGCATCTTTAAGAATGAAAAATTAGATGTCCACAAAGTCATTAATAAAATAGAGTCAGCTGTCACAAAGCTGGTTAATAATAGACTTGCCTCGGGGTCACTTAAAAATGCCTCCATGTCTCACTGGGATGAAAAGATCGTAAAAAAATGGAAAGGCTTGTCTTTCCTCTCCTTTGTAGGTGAAGGCCCTTCGGCCTGCCTTCAATCTAGAGCTTCATGTGTTTGGCATCCCCCTGGTAAAGGGTGGTTGAAGTTAAACTTTGATGGGGCATCTCGGGGCAACCCAGGGCAAGCAGGGATAGGATGTGTTGTGCATAATTGGGAAGGCAGGGAAGTAGCATCCCTTGCCGCCCCAGCTGGCATTATCACAAACAACTGGGTAGAACTGTTGGCCTTGGTGGAAGGTTTGTTGTTATGCAGAAAACTTGATGCAAGGTGTTTAGAAATTGAGGGTGATTCGGCTATAATTATCAATGCTCTTAGGAAAGGCAGTACTCCCAACTGGAAACTTAATACCTTGTTATCCAAGGCGTTGGATCTATGTAAGGGGTTTGGTAGGGTCACATTTAATCACATTTATAGGGAGGGCAACAAAAGAGCAGATAAGCTCGCTAACTTAGGGGCTGATGGCATCAAACTCCTGTCCCTACCATCCTAAGTTAATTTTAGCCCCTTCTATCTTCTCTCCCCCCTATCTTTTAGTATAGAGGTCGGTATTTCCTTGTTCTACAATCCATTTTCAAACCTTATTCTAGATCCGAGAGGTTCAGATTATCATCTTTATTATAGATATCTTAGTATCCTCAGGAAGGTCTTACCCCTGCAGTTAGACATAGGATGAGATTAGGGTTGACCCGGGCTTCCCCGAAAATTTAACTGTAGGACTATGAATAAACTACGTATATATCCAATGGTCTAATTATGTTTGCAGGAGGATATTCATACATCCATTCATCAATACAAATAGATAGATGGCTGGTTGGATGCATACAGGCTTATATGTATGTATATATAAACATCCACTCATATATTTTCCAAATATGATATATATACTCACTTACATCCTCATACCCGAGGGATAGTTATATCGAAAATCACAAATCTTCACATATATATATAAATACATTTCATGTAGAAGTTTTATATATATAATCATATCTACTAAGCTCTATAGATATTCAGCCATATATTTCATACTTTTTCATGCCTTAGATAGATGTCGGACCCTTGCAAGCCTACCTTCAGAGTCTCCAGAGCCTTCTTTCAAATACATATTCATAAAATTCATTTCTTTTAGAATCCCTTCTTTAATTATTTTTCAGTAGGATCTAAACTCATTTAACTTAGATATCTTACAGTTGTTCATACCGTAGTAAGGCTTCGAGCCCGAGTTAGTCCTCCTTTAAAACCTTCAGAGTCACGGTTTAAATATTTATTTTCTAAAATAATCTTTGAAGATTCTCCCCTTTATATCTGTCTGTTAGGCTCGAAATTTAGAGATTTTTGGTGATATAGGTGTTATCTCTCTTCCTTCTTCTAGGGTAACACTTTTAAATGCGATGTAATAGGCTTTAGAATTAGAGGGAGACTTACTCATACATTAAATAAGTTTAGAATTATAAACATGTGCTTATATCCTAGCAAAGTATATGAAACATGGATATAGAGCTAACCCTATTAATGTATAGTTAGCCTCCCGCTAAATCCTAAGCCTTTCTAGATATCCATAGCTTTATTATGTGATCCCTATAGAAGGCCGACTCTTATAGCTGAATGAATCATTAAGGACAACCTATACGTCAGCCACTCTCTCGATCAAGCTGGTGTGACGGCTAACAACGAAGGATGAGTAAGGCTGCTGCAGTGATGGGACATTTGAGTTAACCTAGGCACGGTGGCGGTAAGGTAATATTAATTACCTCTTGTCTTGAAATTCTCATTCCCTGCTTATTATTTACTACTCAGTAATTGCTCATTATTAAGTTGGTAGAGTGCGAGTCCTTCTTTGATAGCTGAGAATCCTTCCGCAGAGCAACAATGGATACAACACTCAGACTTATGGGATTGAGGCGCCAGATGGCCTTTGTGGGTGAAATTAAAGATGAAAGATTGAGAGGTATCTTGGTTCAACAGAACCCTTTGATTTTTGGAGCAGTTATGAAATTCCTAGGGAAGGATTTCATAATGAATGAGGACCGCACCCGAGCTAACTCAGATATCACTGCTATGTTCCTAGCGTTAGCAATGTATTTCGAAAGAGACAGAGAGGTGGTGGCAAAAATATGCAAGAAGGTCTTCATTAAGGATGTTCTTGGTGAATTGGAATGGGTTTTGGTGAACATAGACGATGATCTCACAGCTCCAAAGCCTCGGGACTATGATGTCCTTGTCAGGAACAACAAACCGGTTCCTCGTTTTCCTATTGTAGTTATTGAAGACCATAGGACCTTCGAAGCTCTACGCTCTATAAGGAACAGGAACTTCCAATTCCTCTCCTGGATCCTCATGGTAAAGAAACCCCTGCAGGAGAAGTGGCTATAGAATTATTTGGATGCAGAAAATATTACGGTCATCCCTGACCACATGCCCATCCCTCGCTCCCTTGAAACCCTAGCTGCAGAGACTCCAGGGAGCTCGGAGCCTAGTTCCTCTCAAAAGCCAAGAAGGAAAAGTTAATGGCCATTGTAGGGTGCTTCGTTATAGGCAAAGGTCTGGGTATTAGATAATCTTTGGTTTTTGAGTAATTAAGGAATATTGGAACATTAAGCTTAATGTCCTTTTTAATTATGATCGTAGTATAGGATATCTCCTTAACTTGATAAGTTTCGAGCTGGTTTGTTGAAGTAATTTTGACTACGAAGACAATATCTTATTTTGCTAGAAGTATACAGGGAAAGCATTCACACTAGGGTAATATATGGATTATGTATCTTGAAGATGTCTACTTGCCTAAACTTTTCTCTTAAGCTTCTAGTCTAAAAAATGGAAGTAATTCAGTAATATACATACATTCAGTAATATATATATATATATATATATATATATATATATAACAATCTCGGTTAGCTTTCTATATCACTGGTTTTTTGAGATATATGGTAGCCACTTTTTAGCGTTATTCTTACCTCTGAAGTGCATGGTTTAGTGGTTTTTTAAAGATGCTAACCATTTAATAGGTATCTTTGTGCTATGCATATGTAGCAAATGTTTATTTAATCCAGTCTTTAGCTTCAGAACCATAAGAAATTTGGATTCAAGGGTTTATCAGTACTCAAGGTTACGGTGTCTTTCAATTTTGATTCCTGTAGATTTCCTGAGTCTCTTAAGCTTCAGGGTTAAATTTAATGGTGCGGCCATAATGGTTTTTGTATGATTATTCCTTTATTGATAGACACATCATCTCTCACCCAGGGTACATAATTACTTTTAGATTCCTTCAGACTCTCTCATTCAAAATTTATTCAGTCACTCATGCATCCTTATATATATACATATTTCTCGGTGTTTTCAAGCACTCTTGGGGCGGCCCTATTTATAGTCCCTTCGAACTGTTCATGCCCAAAGCTAAATTTCAACCCTTGAAGTATACCTTAGCCCAACTTCTCACTTCAATCCCTTAGACCCTCAACATCATTAAGGTATACTCCCAATAGCAGACTAGGGATAAATTTACAGCAGATCTTCTGGATTGTTTTGGGTCAAAACAGAGGTTATTTAGACTCAACTATAGACTTTAGTGTTGAGCCAAATCTTTAAGCGGTCTGGACCCTCAAGACTTAGTCAAGACAGCCACATTCCTCCCTTCGGTTCTAATGAACCAGCAAGTCTTAATGTTTGCTTATTACAACATGTTTACATCGGCATTTTATCCAGGAGAAGCCTGTAATTGTCACTTGTTGATTCTCTAATTTTAGCTATCTTATACGATAGAATCCTACCTCACCACCCTCTCTGTTATAATCTCAAAGGATAGGAGGAGGGAATGACTGAACCCCATTTACCAACCCTTGTTAGTGTAACCTAGATCCCTTCTCTTTCAGGGAATGCATCCAGGAGCATTAACAAGATCTGGCAAGTATGGGATTCCTCATGTCTGGACATTAATGAATCTAACTCCTATTGCAGTTCTATGGACTATTTTCGTTTGAATATTCTTTAAAAGACAGGTTTCATAAGATGAGTTTCCATCTATTATGTTGGCTGACCGATACTCACAATCTACCCAGTGTTTGAGCAACTAACTATGCAGGCCAAATAGGCAGAATTTGTGGAAAAATGGAACTATTCAATCAAAAATCATCCATAGAGCTAAAGCTGGAAGCTAAAGAATATTGACATCTTTTATTTGAAAGTTGCAAATAAGGGCTTGTAAATGAGGGGTAACATAAAAACACCCCTCCTGATTTCCCTGGCCTAGGGTCTCCCTGGATTATGTGGTGGTTGTACCAAAAATTGGAATTATTATTTATTTTGTAATATTAGGCTGGACTTTGGTCCTGGGCAAGGCCGAAGGTTTTCTCGCCTCCACTCTTTCCTACCGATGCCCGCATGAGTGGAGATTTGTACCATAACTTTAAAATATTTAATAAAATCCCTGGCCTCGGCCTCTTACTGATAAAAAAAAAAAAGAATTATAATATAAAAATGAGTGCTTTTTATTTAAAGGTATTTATTTTTTTAAAGTTTTTTTTTTTTATATTATAAATTGAGAGACCAAAAAAAAGATGTTTATACAGATGAGTTCAGGGGAGGCAGGGCCTCAACAGTGAAACCAAAAAGAACTAGACGAGTGTCATATACAATGCACTAAAAGAAAGTTCCAAAATAAAGTTGTGCTTGCTGCCATAAGGAACTAGAGGAGGATTTCATCCTGGTCTTCTAGCCATGTGGTCCACCCCAGTGGTCCTTCCATCCAGACCACCTTCTTCCTTTCCATGATTTGTATGCACATGTCAACCCTAATGAAGGGGGGAGCTCTGGTATCTTGGAGTTCTTTAATCAGTTTCTTAACTGCACTCTCGAAGGCAGTTTGATTTTCTGCGATCCTTGCCAATTCATAACAATCTTGCATCTCGTATATAAACATGGCAGGTCAGCCTTCTTTGAGGAACCATAGGAGTTTGTTTCATTCAACATTTATCAAGAAGCAAACCTGTACAACAATTTTATAATGTGTGATTTTTTTTTTTAAAAACCAGTAAGTTCCCTAGCATTACCTTGGAACTTCTCATTTCTAAGTTTCCAAATAAACTAAAGGATAAAAGAAGACAAAATTTGCCAAATTAAGTTAGCATCCTTTTTAAGATTATGGACGAAACCAGTAACTATATCATAAGTGAAGACATGCTCAGTATTGGATATTCCAAACATTAACCAGATCTCCCTAGCAAAAGGCCAGTCAAGGAAGATGTGCCAAGTGGACTCAGGTTTATTGCAGATAGAACAGAGATCATATGCAGCTAGATTATTTCTAATAGGCAATCTATCAAGTAAGAGTTGCCATCTGAAACACTTGATCTTAGGGGGGATGGGAGATTTCCAAAGGTTCTCAAAAGTTTTATACCAAGCGGCAAGGCTATGGTGGACATTCCATAGGGTGTTGACATGGTCGATCATAGAGGTGTCCTGGTTAAGCAGGTTGTAGATAACTTTAGATTTAATTTTTGGGAGGGGGGAGCCATCCTTCCAAAGGAATGAGAGGTACTTGTGGGTGTCAACATGAGTGTTCTTAGGGAGATTGAGGGTGTTACAGGCATTCGTAATCATATTGTAGGTCTGCTTATGCGAGGCAGGGAGATTAAAATTACTACTGAGTTCCTCCCAGGTGATGAGGTTGTCATTTTCTAGGATATCCATAAGATACTTGATCCCCTTGTTATGCCAAAATCTAGCAGAACAGCCTTGGGTTAAGGCTAGTGGCTTAGAGTTGTGGTGGAGCTTCCACCATATCGACCTTTCACCATGTATAGTGTTGTCATAGTCAATGCTAGAGTTGCAGATAAGTCTACGCACATGCTCCTAGGCTTTCCAGATGGACTTAAAGACCCAGGTGCCTTGGACAGACACTGAGAAACTTCGAGCAAGTAGATCACTGAGTGGGAGGAGTTTCCATGATTTGGCAGCCTTGGGGAATCCATTTTGAATGTTGTTTCTGATAAGAATCTTCCAAGGTTCTTTCCCATCTAGTGCATGAAATATCCATTTGGCGGCAAGGGAGATTCCTTGCAGCTTAAGATCCTTAAGGCCCAAACCTCCAAGTTTTTTGTCTAAGTGGCACCAGGCCCATTTTACCGCATGGGCCTTTCTTTTGCCCTTACCATCGGACCAGAGAAAGCATCTGATAGTCTTTTGAATTTCATAAATTTGATAATTGTTGAACATCCAAACTGAAGAGTAGTAGATACTGTATGAGGAGAGGATTTTTTGACATACTTGAACCCTACCTGCTAGGGAGAGGATCCTATTATCCCATTTGTTGAGCTTCTTATCAATTTTCCCCTTAACCCATGTCCACATGTCCCGAAGAGAGGGGGAAATAGAGAAGGGGATACCAAGATACTTGACAATCATGTTGGGTCCTCCCCATGAGTACCCGTCTTGCTGTAGCCAGTCTGGAGGTTCATCCTTCCAACCAAGTAAAATAGATTTGGAGCTAGAGATCTTGGCTCCAGAGGATTTACTAAAGGTGTCAATTTTTAGGTTGAGGGAATCAATGTTTTGCCTAGAGAGCTATAGGAAAAGAGAGGTATCATCAGCAAATTGGATATTCAGCAATTTAGAGTCATCCGATAGCACGATGCCATGGACTGTAGGAGATAGAGTATCATCTCTAAGGAGATAAAAGAGGGCATCTGAGGCAATAACAAACAGAGTAGGGGCAAGAGGGCAGCCCTACCTTATGGATCTAGAGAGAGGAATAGGCTGGGATAGGGTTCCATTAACTTCAATCATGGCGGAAGCATCTTTGAGGAGAATTCGAACGTAGTCACAAAACTCGTCAGGGAAGACAAAAGCTCGGAGCATCATGAGGATGAAATCCCACTCGACTCTTTCATAGGCTTTTTCAAAGTCCACAAGGAACATGGTAGCGTCCTGGTTAGAGGTTCTAGCCCATTCCATGGATTCCCAACTAGTGACAAGGTTTTCCAATATGTATCTACCTTTAATGAATCCAGTTTGGGTAGAGCAAATGAATTTTGGAAGAATCTTTTCAAGGTGGGTAGCTAAGGCTTTGGCAAGGATTTTATAGGAGACGTTGAGGAGGGTGATTGGCCTCCAGTTCTTAATGAGCGCTTTGTCTCCTTCTTTAGGGATGAGTTTAACAATACCTTTATTTATGAATTCCCCCAGGGTGCCATTGTCAAGAGCTTCATTGTATATGTCATAGAGGTCATGTGTGACCCATTCAAGATTGGCTTTGTAGAACTCCGCAGGGAGACCATCGGGGCCTGGGGCCTTATTATCCTTGAGGGCTTTAATAGCATCGACAATTTCTTGTATAGAGATCCTAGCTTTGAGGAGGAGCGCATCATCTTCAGAGACTCTTATAGGGATGATGATACTACATTTGTGTCGAGCCTCTTTCGAGGCCTCAATATCTTCTGAGGTAAAGAGAGTTCTATAGAACATTTCGAAGGCCTCTTTGATATCATTGAGATCCAGGAGTTCCTTGTTGTCTACAGTTATTCTATCAATTTTTTCTCTGTTTTGTTTCTGCTTAAGGAGGTTAAAGAAGATTTTGGAGCCTTTATCTCCAAATTGGAGCCAGTGGTTGCGAGCTCTAATGAAGGCTCCCCTAATTTTGACTTGCTGGTACTTTCTGAGGATATCTCTGGCTTTAGAAACATGCTTGGCCAAGGTAGGGGAGGAGGGGTTAGTCTGAATATCCTTCTCTAGGGAGTGGAGGCAATGGGTGAGAGTTTTTTCCATGGCTCTAGAGTCCTTGGCTTTCTTTTGGCCAATGGTTTGGAGTACTTTCTGCCAAAAGGAGACATTCCTTGTCCACTTGAGAGTGCAGGATTGGGGAGGCTGAGGCTGAAGGTTGAATAGCCCGACCACCTTAAGGGTACCTAGAACATCTTGGTCTTTGAGGAGGGAGGTGTTGAGAATAAATTTCTTGCTACAGGGGCTGTTGATGGGGACATCATGTCTAGTGTTAATGACCGCAAGGATAGGGAAATGGTCAGAAAGGGTAACTGGTATGACAACAACCGCACTCCCCAAGTGGTTAGGGGAGAAGGAGAAGAAGTCGTTGTTAACATAAAATCTGTCCAGTCTAGAATAAATACGATTGGGACCTTGTTGAAAGTTGCACCAAATGTACCATAGGTTAGAAGCAGGAGTTTTAGTGCCCTCGAGGGGGTCAAATAGTTGGAGGTTTTTTTTAAGTTTGTCCCAGTGAGGTTTTTTTGCATTTTTCCATTCAAAAGGAAGTCCCCCAGCTTTGTCATCTTGTTGCTCAATCATATTGAAATCTCCAGCCACTATCCAGGGGATACTTGGGAGGGAAGTTGGCCAGATCCAAAGGGACACACTTTCCTTGTAGTCATTAGGTGCATATATAGAGAAAACGCCAAAGCTAGAACCCCTAATATCTAGGGTAGCCCAGGCTTCTCTGTTGCATGGTGAGATCCCTTTATCCCTAATGTTGCTTGCCCACTTAGGGGAGATAAGAAGGCCAACTCCTCCCTTTCCTTTCGGGTGGTTGGTGTAAATTTTGATTGCTTCTCTCCAGATAAAGTCAAGTGAGCTGTGAAGATGGAAACCCATGGATTTAAGTTCTTGCAGCATCAAGAAATCTATGTTCTTGTGGTGGCTCATAGAGTTTTTGATGACAAACTTCCTATCAGGTGACTCAAGGCCTCTAATATTCCAAGAGATGTATTTCATTAGAGAGGAGGGTTAAGAGGTTCAACTAGGGAGAAATAAAATTAGTAATTAAAGTATAAAAGATTGATATCTTTGAGTTGTTTTATTTAATTAAGAAATATTATTTTATTTTATTCAACAATTATTTTATTTAATATATACACACAAATAAACTTTAATATTAGTACAAAATTATTTTATTTTATCTTGAGGTGTTTATTAATTTATAATTCTATTTTTGCAATGGTCATTATTTTATTTTATTGTTAATTTGATTTGTTTACTTTATATTTTAATTAAAAGTTATTTTATTCGTAAATGATGTCACTAATATGATCTTAACTCATTTAGAAGGTGGCTAAGGTTAGGGTCTCATTGAAGGGGGCTTCCTAGAAAAAATCATGGGTGCTCTAGAGATTTTTGAGGATTATTAGTGCATGGTCCCCTGAATTTAATAGTGCATTTTGAAGCTTAAAATATTAAGCTCCAAAATTTATGAAAGTTGGTAGTCTCACAAATATTATTATTTATCACATTAAATTTAATATAGTAAATAAATCCGAAGTAACGAAAAAAATCAAAATTGGTAGTCTTATTTAATTTTATTATTTATCACATTCAATTTGATTAAATAAATAAATGTGAAATAACAAAAAAAAATTGGTTGTCTTTTCCTTCATTAATTCTTTAGCCTTAATCAAAAATTGAAATATAAGATGGTGACCCAATCCTTTCCTTGTTGTAAAAAGGCTTGAAAGATGAAATAGTTTTTTGTTACAATGAAGCCTCACAATTTTTTTGGTTTAGGCTCTTGATGATTTATAAAACTCAAATTCTTGTGTGCTTGTGTGCTTGAAATCTAATATTTTCATCATCTTTAAAGTTATTGTTTTCGTTTGTTAAATTTCACCTATACATTTTTTTGGAGACATATGCCGATTGTGTGCTACTTTTTAAAAAGACTAAGAAGTGTAGAATATACACATTTTTTATGTGGAAGTTTGAAATAATGTTGCTATTAGCAAATCTACTCTCATGCTAGGCACTTAATATTAGTTGCAATGTGGACATTTTTGCATGTGTACTGTAAATATTGCATTCAACTGACACGTGTAGCTTACTAGTGAAGGAGTTGCATAATCCATAAGTAGCCATTCACTTTCAGGATGTTTCTACCAAACAAAGATTGAAACACATCTAGATGTAAAATCAAATGTAGGTCTCAATTTGGTTGAGGATCTTTCAAGAAATAAGCATTCACTTCTTAGACAAAGATGGCTTGTCTTAGTCACAATAGTTGCAAGTTGTCAGTTCAAATTGATCTTTGAGCTTTTTAGGAAATATTATTTTTTTAATTATGAAAAGTGTGAATAATGACAAATGCCAATTTTGATAAATTATTTCTATCTAAAATTTCTTAATTATGTTGAGAGGTGTATTACTCACATAATGGATTGAAGGGTGTCTATAAATAAAAATTTCTTATGATTAAAATTGGTACCCATGCATGATTACTATTAGTTTTGTTATCATTTTTACTACTACTTTTATTTTTAAACTTTTTATGATTAAAATTGACACTCGTCTATAATTACTATTACTTTTACTTTTAATTTTTTAGTTTAATGAAAAAATTGCATGATTTAAAATTGAATATTTAATATTTAATATTGTCCCTTTCCAAGATAAAAATTAACTTATCAAACATTACACTTTTTATCAAGTATGAAGAAAATATTATAATCAATGCATTTATCCTTCCAATGATTGATTTCTTCTTCATTATCCATTATTGATTGTTGAGGTAGTTATTATGTGTTCTTGTGAGGAGGTTTTATAGATAAAATTAGTAGATTAAAAAGAAGCCATTGTATCTTCGAAAGCATTCAATGGATCAATATTTTTCTTCGACAATGATTCATTTTATCTTTAACTTTAATTATTTTTGTAGCAAATAGATTTTCCCTAATTTGTAACATTTTTTCTTGAAATGGATTCTCCTTTAAAAAAATGCTCAAATCTTTGTAGTGTGCAAGTTGTGTTGTCGTTTCCCACTTTAGCCTTTAACTTGACAAACAATGACGAAGGCTTGATTTTGAAAGCATATCATATTTTAAATTCTTAGATAACAATCCCATTTACAAATACATGGTAGTCTAATTTATAAGAATTATTTTTCACTCATATTCAGATACCCCGAAAGTGCAAAATGTATTATGATAAGTTTTGTTGCGATTCTAGAATTTACTTGATGATTATTGATGGATATGCAAATATTTTAAGGCCTTTGGTAAAAAATTAGAAGCCTCATCCTCTCAGCAAAGACATATATTGTTGGTCCCTTGCTACTTTTTCAGTATTTCAGCTGTCTTCCTTTTTCAAGGGTCCAATACAAAGTCTAGTAACTGGTCATCAAACTTGTGATTTTTGGTCAAACATATTCTTCTTTCTTTTTTTAGACTCCATGAATCAGGTATGATATCCTTCTATAAACTGCAATATGCTTGGTAAACTTTTTCATGTGACTAGTGATGCTAGTGTGGCATGTCCTCCGGTACCATGTGGGCTTGAGGGAGACTAGACCTCGTGACCTTGCGTTTTACCACTAAAAATTGGTCAAAGACATTCTAACTAGCATGGGCCTTTTCTTTTTCATTTCCAAAATTTTATTTTATTGCCCAATGCCCAAAATCCTTTCTCTCAATTTATATTGTTGGGTGTGATATGTTTGATCTTATATTAAAACAAAAAATTAGGTTATTATTTTTATTTTTATAAAAAATATTTAAAAAGATTACATATTTCATTCTATAAGTGGTTATTTTTATTAGATTGTTTCTAAACAAATACACTCTTCAAATGTGATCTCTCTCTCTCTCTCTCTCTCTCTCTCTCTCTCTCTCTCTCTCTCTCTCTCTCTCTCTCTCTATATATATATATATATATATATATATATATATATCAAATTACTATTCATGAAAAAAATAGATTTTATGTATATGACTCATTTAACCCTTATATGTGACTGTAGAATGCCTCTTGTTGTAAAGAGAGAATGTACGTTTAGTATCAATTTGCTTTCAAAGATATAAAAATGGAAATTGCGTATTCATTTATGTTAATCGTCATTTGCAACCCTTTTATGTGTATGCTTTTGTATTTAGATATTTAGTTGTAGTTGTGCTAACACAAAGAAGTGTGGATAATGAAACACCAATAGTGTGCATGATCTCTTACAAAATATTTAATTATAGTTGTGCTAACACAAAGAAGTGTGGATAATGAAACACCAATAGTGTGCATGAGCTTCTTCATGATTTTCAAACAAGATATTTTGTGATTGACAAATAATACTTGAGTGAAATTGGTTTGAAAATAGATATTATGTAGAAAATTATGTGATAATGTGCCTATTTCAGTAGTGAAGAGTATGTTGATAAAACAAGAATTAAGAGAAAGAAGAGGGAAGTGGATGATACCATTGTAATAATTTGACTTAAAAATTTAGTCTATAAATATTGTTAGAGAGAAAGGTTGGAGTCAAATCTTGATCGAGGTAGATTCTCAAATAATTTTCCAATAACATAATATTAAAAAAACCATTAAGGATAAATGGTACAATAATATAATCTTATATGTATTAAACTAAAAGTGTCCAAAATACATGAATTTAACTCAAGGCAAGCCTTTGCTAATTAAATGTTCCAAATTCAAGTAAATTCAAGAGTTTTATATTGGAGGAATCATGAAGGTATTTACTTTAAATTCTTGAACAAACAAGATGTGATTGTAAGTGAAAAAATTTCACCAAAAAAATTGATTTGAAAGATGTTCATATTCATGTCAAATATTGCCATATTTGTCAAGTTATGTAATGCCTAAAATTTATTATGAAAAAACACAACTAAAACCTTAGATTATTTTCTTTTGTCTTAACAACAATATTATTAATTCTCTAGTCATGTTATAAAATTTAATATTATTATTCTAAATCTTATTATTTGTAATGAACTGTTTATCCACAATCGATTTTGTAACATTAATATTATTATTTATTTTGTTTAATTGCTACCACATATTCAATGTTTTCTTGGAAGATGCAACATTAAGATCTTTCTCTAAGCTTTGATCTTAAAGACATTAACATAATTAGAGTTATAAATTTGATCTAGTCGTAATTGTAGCATCGTAAATTGTCATTGGGCCAATTTAGACCTTACGTTTGTGCCCCTATTTTAGTGTGTCATATCCTCGTCACTTTTTTGGGTCCATTTGTGCCTATTTTCGAGCTTTGAGGCCACGAACAACCTTTCGTGTGTCCTACCATGGGACTTTTTGCATTGCCTTGGTCTTGATTATGGTGGGAACACCCTGGTCTAGACCATGGCACCCCAAAATGCCATAGTCCCACTCAATCAGGCCCTAATTTAAAATGGGGTCGGGGCTATATCTCATCGGCAAGTTTTTATCTTCATGGCTCTGCATGACCGTTGGAGGTCGGCCTAATCAGTAATTTACCTAGAAACCCCTATATAAAGATATTTGATCAACCTAATTTCATCTAAGCAATATAAGTCTCCATCCATTATCCACCTAAAGTATTAATGCATTCATGAAGCATTCATCAAGCATTTTTAGAGATCTTCAAGGATGCATATTGATCATTCTACCATTATGGAGCAAAACTACATCAATCTTATGCAAGGATGTGTGTATGATTAGTATACAACATTTTTTATTACATTCAAAGAGCAAAGAAACATCATCAACAATTATAGATATGAGGTATATCTATCTAGCATTCATTTCAATATTTACATTATTTAATTCAAGGTTAATTCGTCAACTAGGGTTTGACTTAGGCGAACCCCTATTCCCAACATTTTCCCCTTTCTTTCTATGTGTGAAGGAAATAGGTATAGAATTGTATTCAAGAGGATCAATACGATTCCAAGAGATGAACATGGAGAAATGATGAGCCTTCGTCTTGAAAAATCAGGATGAACTTCTAGGAATAGATCTAAAACATCTTCGTTTGTTGAGATCCAGGTTGGCATCTCAGTGTGATGATTATAGCTCATTGTTTAGGCCCGATCTCTTCAATAATCACCTATTTTACACTAATTTCAACATTTTCACAATTCAACTTAGAAAGGAGATCCAAACCCTAACCAAGTGAACCTAATCATAATTTTAGACTTTTTCTCATTGGGATAAAGCCTAGATCTATTTGGTCCATCCCTCTTTCAATGTGGTGGTCTCTCGAGTAAAATTAGTGGTTCTGATTTGTGTGTTCACGGATCTGATTTGTAGGCATTTCAATTTTCAATTTTACACTCATAGATTGTATTTTTAATTAAATTATATAGGTTAAATTCATAAAAACCCTAATTTATTTTGGTTAACTTGATTTGTGGGTTGCATAGTTTGTAACTTATTTTTTAGATCTGATCTGAAGAATTCATAATGGCACTTAATAGATTTAATTTGTTTTCCATTCCACATATGATTACATTACTTTTCACTTATATATATCGAAATCTTGTGTTGGATAATGGCTTCTTTCACTTCATATTACTTCTTTTCATTCATAGTACTTTGGCATATTGTATTTTTAGAAATTCTAAAATGCTTCCTACTAATCAATTAAATCCAAAATATTTTATCCGTGATGCATGTTGTTTTATAGTGATAATTTTAGGAAAATGCATTACATATGTAGATCACATAAAATCTTTTGTAGATCATAACCCTGGAGATGCTAATGAAAAATCTAACACTTGTACATCCTCTCCTAGGGTATCTCATGTGAATGAAAAAAGAGCCAATACTCCTATTAATGATCTCTCTAATAAAGAAAAAGCATTGAAGCACAACATATCACCATCTTCTTAGTATGTGCAAGATCGTGGTGTGCCAAAACAGGCTCTTAAGTGGCAATGAAATTTCAAAAAATCAGAGTTATGCAACTTGACATGAAAATTTGAATAAGTTGTGAACATTATTTTAAAAATATGTAAGAAGAGAATCTATAGAAAATTGAATGTATTTTCTAAGCTAATAGTTGTTTTTTGAAAAAAAAAAATCCTATTTGATGACAATTTCAAATTTCAATACAGTGGTACTAAAATTTCAGGAAAAAGATAAGAAGTGGATGTATGTCTAAGCACCCTAATAACAATCAAATCATAATATTTTTTTATAATATTTATAATATAAGTATTAGACTCATGTCCGGATGTGACATATTTTTTTATAAAGTAAATAATTATTTATGAACTTTTTACTACAACTTTTTAGAAATTCAGAAACTCCTACGTCTGACCACCTTAACTTAGTCAAAACCTTATGAAATTTAATTTTTTTTAATTTTTTCCTATAGTAGACGAAGCATAGGATGTGATGCATGCTTCGGATTCAAAAAATGTTATACCGTTTGAAAGTTATGAGTGTTTTTCAATCAGTGTATCAATCATGACTATTGTCAGAATTCAATTAGAAAAAAAATAATTATTATTTATTAAAGTCGAAATAAGACAAGCCTTATATTCTTGCAAATTTAAGAACATCTTTAAAAAAACCTTTTCGTTTTAGCAATTTTGGTTACAAAAAAAGTCGTCAGCCACCAGTTTAAAGTTTGGAAAATCAAGGAATATTGAAAAACACGTTTTTTCAGTTGACTTTCCAGGCTTGTCACTTCCAAGCCAAATCCCAAAGCATTCTTGAGCCAAAATTTCAAATTTGAAATTTGTACGAAAAAAATCAGATATCCGATTTTAATAAGTAAATTCACTAGCTAAATTTGTAAATAATTAATCTATTGTTTATTAATATATAAATATATAATATTTTAATATATTAATTTATAAATAAATTAGTATATGATATTAGGGAGAGAGAGAGAGGGGGGGAGTGGGGGGAGAGAGAGAGAGAGAGAGAGAGAGAGAGATTAGGGGAGAGAGATAGAGAGATTAGGGGAGAGTTAGAGACAAAGTAGGGGAGAGAGACAGGGGGATATAAAGAGAACATTATGGGTCCTATGGTGTCCTAAGGGATCATATTGTGTCCTATGACCACTTAAGACACCATAAAACCCCTTAAGACACAAAATTGTGTTGTTATGGGTCATATTATATTTTAAGACGTCATATTATGTCATATGATCCCTTTCAGACACCATATGACCCCTTATGACACAATATGACCCTTTACAATTTTATACAGTGTCATTATGGGTCATATGACCCCTTATGACACCATATGGTGTCGTTAGGGGTCATATGGTGTCCTAAGGGGTCATGGGACACCATATGACCCCTAAGGACAACATACGACCACTTAAAATACCATATTGGGTCGTTATGGGTCCTATGGTGTCCTAAAGGGTCATATTGTGTCCTACGACCCCTTAGGACACCATATGACCCCTTAAGACACCAAATTGTGTCGTTACGGGTCATATTATGTCCTAAGGGGTCATGGGACACCATATGGCCCTTGAGCACAACATACAACCTCTTATGACACCATATTGGGTCATTATGCATCATATGGTGTCCTAAGGGGTAATATTGTGTCTTACGACCCCTTAGGACACCATATGACCCCTTAAGATACCAAATTGAGTCTTTATGGGTCATATTGTGTCCTGAGAGATGATGGGACACCATATGACCCCTAAAGACAATATATGACCCCTTATGACACTATATTAGGTCGTTATGGGTCCTATGGTGTCCTAAGGGGTCATATTGTGTCCTACAACCCCTTAGGACACCATATGACCCCTTAAGACACCAAATTTTGTCCTTATGGGTCATATTGTGTCCTAAGGGGTCATGGAACACCATATGACCCTTAAGGACAACATATGATGCCTTATGACACCATATTGGGTCGTTATGGGTCCTATGGTGTCCTAAGGGGTCATATTGTGTCCTATGACCTCTTAGAACACCATATGACCCCTTAAGACACCAAATTCTATCGTTATGGGTCATATTATGTCCTCAGGGGTCATGGGACACCATATGCCCCCTAAGGACAACATACAACCCCTTATGACACCATATTGGGTTGTTATGAGTCATATGGTGTGCACAGGGGTCATATTGTGTCCTAGACCCCTTAGGACACCATATGACCCCTTAAGACACCATATTGAGATGTTATGGGTCCTATGGTGTCCTAAGGGGTCCTATTGTGTCCTACGACCCCTTAGGACACCATATGACCCCTTAAGACACCAAATTTTGTTGTTATGGATCATATTGTGTCCTAAGGGGTCATGGGACACCATATGACCCCTAAGGACAACATATAACCCCTTCTGACACCATATTGGGTCGTTATGTGTCATATTATGTCGAAGGGGTCATATTGTTTCATATGACCCCTTTAAGACACCATATGATCCCTTAGGACACAATATGACCCTTTACGACTCTATACAATGTCGTTATGGGTCATATAACCCCTTATGACACCATATGGCATCGTTAGGGGTCATATGGTGTCCTAAGGGGTCATGGGACACCATATGACCCCTAAGGACACTATATGACCCCTAACGACACCATATGGTGTCATAAGGGGTTATATGACCCATACCGACATTGTATAGTCATAAAGGGTCATATTGTGTCCTAAGAGGTCATATGGTCATATAACCCCTTATGACACCATATGGTGTCGTTTTGGTATCATTAGGGGTCATATGGTGTCTTAAGGGGTCATGGACACCATATGAGCCCTAAGGACAACATATGACCCCTTACGACACCATACTAGGTCGTTATGGGTCCTATGGTGTCCTAAGGGTTCATATTGTGTCCTACGAACCCTTAGGACACCATATGACCCCTTAAGACACCAAATTGTGTCTTTATGGGTCATATTCTATCCTAAGGGGTCTTGGGATACCATATGACCCCTAAGGACAACATATGACACCATATTGGGTCGTTACGAGTCGTATGGTGTCCTAAGGGGTCATATTGTGTCTTATGACCTCTTAGAACACCATATGACCCCTTAAGGCACCAAATTGTTTCGTTATGGGTCATATTGTGTCCTAAGGGATCATGGACACCATATGACCCCTAAAGACAACATACAACCCCTTACGACACTATATTGGGTTGTTATGGGTCCTATGGTGTCCTAAGGGGTCATATTGTGTCCTACAACCCCTTAGTACACCATATGACCCCTTAAGACACCAAATTTTATCGTTATGGGTCATATTATGTCCTAAAGGGTCATATCATGTCCTAAGGGGTCATGGGACACCATATGACCCCTAAGGACAACATATGACCCCTTATGACACCATATTGGGTCGTTATGTTCTATGGTGTCCTACAGGGTCATATTGTGTCCTACAACCCCTTAGGACACCATATGACCCCTTAAGACACCAAATTCTATTGTTATGGGTCATATTGCGTCCTAAGGGGTTATGGGACACCATATGACCCCTTAAGGACAACATACAATCCCTTATGACACCATATTGGGTCGTTATGAGTCCTATGGTGTCTGTAGGGGTCATATTGTGTCCTACGATACCTTAGGACACCATATGACCCCTTAAGACACCATATTGGGTCGTTATGGGTCCTTTGGTGTCCTAAGGGGTCATATTGTGTCCTACGACCCCTTAGAACACCATATAACCCCTCAAAACACCAAATTGTGTTGGTATGGGTCATATTATATTCTAAGGGGTCATATTGTGTCATATGACCCCTTTAAAACACCATATGACCCCTTCGAACACAATATTGCCCTTTACGACTCTATACGGTGGCGTTATGGTTCATATGACCCCTTATGACACCATATGGTGTCGTTAGGGGTCATATGGTGTCCTAAGGGCTCATGGGACACCATATGACCCCTAAGGACAACATATGACCTCTTAGGACACCATATTGGGTCATTATTGGTCCTATGGTGTCCTAAGGGGTCATTTTATGTCCTACAA
Source organism: Cryptomeria japonica (assembly GCF_030272615.1). Classification (NCBI taxonomy): domain Eukaryota; kingdom Viridiplantae; phylum Streptophyta; class Pinopsida; order Cupressales; family Cupressaceae; genus Cryptomeria; species Cryptomeria japonica. The sequence goes on along the minus strand of NC_081408.1, from coordinate 124,957,767 downwards.
CCCCTTAGGACACCATATGACCCCTTCAGACACCAAATTGCATTGTTATGGGTCATATTGTGTCCTAAGGGGTCATGGGACACTATATGACCCCTAAGGAAAACATACAACCCCTTATGACACTATATTGAGTCATTATGAGTCATATGGTTTCCTAAGGGGTCATATTGTGTCATACGACCCCTTAGGACACCATATGACCTCTTAAGACACCAAATGTCATCGTTATGGGTCATATTGTGTCCTCAAGGGTCATGGGACACCATATGACCCCTAAGGACAACATACATTCCCTTACGACACCATATTGGGTCATTATGGGTCCTATGGTGACCTAAGGAGTAATATTATGTCGTATGACCCCTTAGGATACCATATGACCCCTTAAGACACCAAATTCTGTTGTTATGGGTAATATTGTGTCTTAAGGGGTCATATTGTGTCCTAAGGGGTCCTCAAGGGTCATGGGACACCATATGACCCCTAAGGACAACATACATCCCCTTATGACACCATATTGGGTCGTTATGGGTCCTATGGTGACCTAAGGGGTAATATTATGTCGTACGACCCCTTAGGATACCATATGACCCCTTAAGACACCAAATTTTGTTGTTATGGGTAATATTGTGTCTTAAGGGGTCATATTGTGTCCTAAGGGGTCATGGGACACCATATGATCCCTAAGGACAACATAAGACCCCTTATGACACCATATTGGGTCGTTATGGATCCTATGGTGTCCTAAGGGGTCATATTATTTCTTAAGACCCCTTCAGACACCATATGACCCCTTAAGACACCAAATTTTGTCGTTATGGGTCATATTGTGTCCTAAGGGGTCATGGGACACCATATGACCCCTAAAGACAACATACAACCCCTTATGACACCATATTGGGTCGTTATGAGTCATATGGTTTCCATAGGGGTCATATTGTGTTCTACAATCCCTTAGGATACCATATGACCCCTGAGGATACCATATGGAATTACTATGGATAAAGAATTGTCCGTTGGTGAAGAGAGTTCCATTGGTATTGGAGCGATTGAGGAGACTAAAGTATATATCGGTTTGTAGGGAAGCAACTGGTGAGTTAGAGGAGAGGTTAAAGGAAGGCGGGGAAGATTGGAATAAAATCAAAGCTAACAATCCCCGCATCCAGATCTTCTTCCAGTAGAGGTAGGGTAGGGTATATGGTTGTGTTCTTTTAGTTTGTAATTATGAGTATTTATGTATTTAGAATAAATATTTTATATTTTTGGTTTCTAAAAAGAATTTTTATTGAAGGTAAAGATTTATTATAATTTGATTGGATAATTTTAATTAAAATGTAGTTTATTTTGTTTTTATTTAATGTAGATATAATTTTATGTATGTATATTATTAATTAAATTATTTTGATTAAATAATTTAGTATAGATTTTTAAAGAAGAATTATAATTTAAAAAATGAGTGTATTTTTTATTTAAAGGTATTTATTTTTTAAAAGTTAAGTGTTTGAAACAAAATAATTAGTAATTAAAGTACAAAAGATTGTTATCTTTGAGTTGTTTTATTTAATTACGAAATATTATTTTATTTTATTCAACAATTATTTTATTTAACCATATATATATATATATATATATATATATATATATATATATATATATATATACATAGATGCATAAACTTTAATATTAGTATATAATTATTTAATTTTATCTTAAGGAGTTTATTAATTTTTAAGTCTATTATTGCAATGATCATTATTTTATTTTATTGTTAATTTGATTTGTTTTACTTTATATTTTAATTAAGAGTTATTTTATTTGTAAATGATGTCACTAATATGATATTAACTCATTTAGAAGGTTGCTTAGGTTAGGGTTTCAATTTGGTTGTGAGGATCTTTCAAGAAACAAACATTCACTTCTTAGACATTAAGTCTTGTCTTGGTCACAATAGTTGCAAGATGTCGGTTCAAATTGAGCTTTTTAGGAAACATGATTTTTTTAATTATGGAAATTGTGAATAATGAAAAATGTCAATTTTGACTAATTATTTCTTTGTCTAAATTTTTTTAATTATGTTGAGAGGTTTATTACTCACATAATTGATTGAAGGGTGTTTATAAATAAAAATTTCCTATTATTAAAATTGACACCAGTGTATGATTACTATTAGTTTTGTTATCATTTTTACTACTACTTTTATTTTTAAACTTTTTATGATTAAAATTGACACTAGTCTATAATTACTATTACTTTTACTTTTATTTTTTTAGTTTAGTGAAAAAATTGCATGATTTAATTGAATATTTAATAATTAATGTTGTCCCTTTCCAAAATAAAAATTAACTTATCAAACATTATACATTTTATCAAGTATGAAGAAAATATTATAATCAATGCATTCAATTTTGCAATGATTGATTTCCTCTTCATTATCTATTATTCATTGTTGAGGCAGCCATTATGTGTGCTTGTGAGGAGGTTTTATAGATAAAATTAGTAGATAAAAAAGAAGCCATTGTATCTTCGAAAGCATTCAATGAAGTATAATTTTAGCTTTAAATGGATCAATATTTTTCTTCAACAATGATTCATTTTATCTTTAACTTCAATTATTTTTGTAGTGAACAGCTTTTCCCTATCTTGAAATGGATGCTCCTTTAAAAAATGCTCAAATCTTTGTAGTGTGCAGGTTGTGTTGTCATTGACCACTTTAGCCTTTAACTTGATAAACAATGACGAAGGCTTGATCTCAAATGCATATTATATTTTAAATTCTTAAATAACAATCCTGTTTACAAATACATGGTAGTCTAATTTCTAAGAATTATTTTTCTCATATTTAGATATCCCGAAAGTGTAAAATGTATTAAGATGAGTTTTGTTGTGATTCTAGAATTTACTTGATGATTATTGATGGAGATGCAAATATTTTAAGGCCTATGGTAAAAAATTAGAAGCCTCGTCCTTTCAGCAAAGACATATTTTATTGGTCGGTGATGCTGGCACTACACATCCTCCGATACCATGTGGGCTTGAGGGAGACTAGACCTCGTGACCTCGTTCTTTACCACTAAAAATTGGTCAAAGACATTCTAACTAGCATGGGACTTTTCTTTTTCATTTCCAAAATTTTATTTTATTGCCCAATGCCCAAAATCCTTTCTCTAGATTTAGATTGTTGGGTGTGATATGTTTTGCACTCTCTTGGAGAAATTGAATGTGACAAATTTAATTAGAATAAGTTTGTATTCTCTTGTAATTTTACAACTCGTTATTTTTTAATAAAATTAAAAAAATGTATCTTTGATCTCATATTAAAATGAAAAATTATATTATTTTTTAAAAAATATTTAAAAAGATTACATATGTCATTCTATAAGTGTTTATTTTTATTAGATTTTTTTCAAGCATTTTCATTTAACCCTTATATGTGACTGTAGAATACCTCTTGTTGTAAAGAGAGAATGAATGTACTTTTCATATCAAAATGCTTCCAAAGATATAAAAAATTAAGTTATGTATTCATTTATGTTAATCATCCTTTGCAACCCTTTTATGTATATGCTTTTGTACTTAAATATTTAGTTATAGTTGTGCTAACACAAAGAAGTGTGGATGATGAAACACCAATAGTGTGCATGAGCTCTCCTCTTCATGATTTTGAAACAAGATATTTTTTTATTGAAAAATAATACTTGAGTGAAATTGGTTTAAAAAATAGATTATTATGTAGAAAATTATGAGATAATGTGCATATTTCAGTAGTGAAGAGTATGTTGATGGAACATGAATTAAGAGAAAGAAGAGAGAAGTGGATGAGACCATTATAATAATTTAATTTTCAAATTTAGTCTATGAATATTGTTAGAGAGAAAAGTTTGAGTCAAATCTTGATTGAGGTAGATTATCAAATAATTTTTCAATAATACAATATTAAGAAAACCATTAAGGATAAATGGTACAATAGTATAATCTTCTATGTATTAAACTAAAAGTGTCCAATATACATGAATTTAACTCAAGGTAAGCCTTTTCTAATTAAATGTTCCAAACGCAAGATAAATTCAAGAGTTTTATATCGGACGAATTATGAAGGTATTTACTTTAAATTCTTGAACAAACAAGAGGTGATTGTAAATAAAAAGATTTCACCAAAAAAATGATTTCAAAGATGTTCATATTCATGTCAAATATTGCCATATTTGTCAAGTTATGTAATGCCTAAAATTTATTATGGAAAAACACAACTAAAACCCTAGATTATTTTCTTTTGTCTTAACAACAATATTATTAATTTTCTAGTGATGCTATAGAATTTATTATTATTATTCTAAATCTTATTATTTGTTATGAACTGTTTATCCACAATGGCTTTTAGTTCAATGTTATTTCTTGGAAGATGTGACATTAAGATCTTTCTCTAACCTTTGATCTTAAAGACATTAACATAATTAGAGTTATAAATTTGATCTAGTCATAATTGTAGCATCGTAAATTGCCATGGACAAATTTACACCTTATTTTTGTGCCCTACTTTAGTGTGTCCTATCATCATCACCTTTTTGAGTCCATTTGTGCCTATTTTCTAGCTTTGAGGCCACAAACAACCTTTTGTGGGTCCTACCATGGGACTTTTTACATTGTTTTAGTCTTGATTGTGGTGGGAACGCCTTGGTCCAGACCATGGCACCCCAAAATGCCATGGTCCCACTCAATCAGGCCCTAATTTAAAATGGGGTTGGGGCTATATCTCATCGGTAAGTTTTGATCTTCATGGCTCTACATGACCATTGGAGGTCAACCTAATCGGTAATTTACCTAGAACCTCCCATATAAAGATATTTTATCAACCTAATTTCATCTAAGAAATCTATGTCTCCATCCATTATTGACCTAAATTATTCATGCATCCATGAAGCATTCATCAAGCATTTTCAAAGATCTTCAAGGATGCATATTCATCATTCAACCATTATGGAGCAAAACTATATCAATCTTATGCAAGCATGTGTATGTGATTAGTATACAACATTTGTGATTACATTCAAAGAGCAAAGAATCATCATCATCAATTATAGATCTGAGGTATATCTATCCAACATTCATTTCAATATTTACATTATTTCATTAAGGACTAATTCCTAAACTAGGGTTTAACTTAGACGAACCCCTATTCACAACAATTTCCCCTTCTTTCTATGTGTGAAGGAAATAGGTATAGAGTTGCATTCAAGAGGATCGATATGATTCCTAGAGATGAACATGGTGAAATGATGAGCCTTGGTCTCAAAAAATCAAGATGAACTTCTAGGAATAGATCTAAAACATCTTCTTTTTTTGAGATCCAAGTTGGCATCTTCGTGTGATGACTGTAGCTCCCTTTTTATGCCCGATCTCTTCAACAATCACCTATTTTACCCTAATTTCAACATTTTCACAATTCAACTGAGTAAGGAGATCCAAATCCTAACTAGGTGAACCTAATCATAATTTTTGACTTTTTCCCATTGGGATAAAGCCTACATCTATTAGTTCCATCCCTCTTTCAATGTAGAGGTCTCTCAAGTCAAATTAGTGGTTCTGATTTGTGTTCACAGATATGATTTGTAGGCATTTTAATTTTTAAATTTACACTAATAGATTGTATTTTTAATCAAATTACATAAATTTAGAGGTTAAATTCATAAAAAATCTAATTTATTTTGGTTAATTTGATTTGTGGGTTGCATAATTTGTAACTTATTTTTCAAATCTGATCTGAAGAATTCATAATGGAACTTAATAGATCTGATTTATTTTCCATTTCACATATGATTACATTACTTTTCACTTATATTATCAAAATCATGTGTTTGATAATGGTTTCTTTCACTTTTCATCTTCTCTTATTAGGGGTGTGTGTGATCCTTTATCTTTATTTTCCCCCTCCAAATTGAAGATTGCCTCTTCTTTAGAGTTGCATTTTGGATATCTTGATGTCTTTCTTGCATTGAATATTCATTCATGTGAGTACATGTGTGTTCCTTGTTTAGGAATTTTCTTTTCTTGGAATAATGTATTTTCTTATGTGTAATCTCTACTTAGAGGTTGTTTAACTATTCTTGTTGACCCTACACTTGGGGGGCATTAATATTTATTTCCTATCCTCTCTAAGGATCCACTATTCCCTTGTTGAGTGGTGTTTGCTCATGATTTGATGTCATTCCTTATCTAAATTTGTTGTTTGGTCAAGGATTCTCTCTTAGGCAAGAGGTGTGTATCCTTGACTACAACCTCTTTTTTAGTTGGCAATGCATGTCTAATGTAAACAAACCCTTTACGTTGGGTCAAAAGTGTATCATCCTTCATCAATAATCCCTTAACCTAGCAATAGGAAGAAGGTAGGCATTCTTGTTCTCAAATTCCATTCTTTTGGTAGAAGATGTTACTTTTGTTCAAGAACTCCTCTTGGAGGTAGATGTCTTTAAAAAAAATATCTCTTCTCCTCCAAGGGTTCTCTTCACACTTGTTGCAAGATATCTCTTTTTCAACAATCTTATCCTTGCTTTTAAGAGTATTGCCTCTTTATCTTGGATGTATGACCATTGTTTCCTAAAAGGATATCTCCTTGGTGTTGAAGGTAGGTATCTTCATTTCTAGCTTCCTTAAGACATCAACATAGGGCTAATTTGACATCTTAATGGGGGGCATACATATCACCCTCTTTGTATTATATTTTTGTAATGTCTTAAATGGGGTGCACATTCTTGAAACTAGAGAAAACAAAATCTTACATGGGATGTACTCAAAACCAGGCATATATTTCTCTTACATGGGGTTATACATTCTCAAAACTAGAGAAAAAAATATCTTACATGAGATGTTCCCAATACCAAATACAACTTTGCATTTTTGTTTCATGTCTTACATGGGTTGTCACATGCTCGAAACCAAAGAAAATGAAATCTTACATGAGATTCTTGATACCCAAAACTAGACAATTGCACACACAACAAGATGAGTTGAAGAGGCTAAAGGATATATCCATTTATAAGAAGGCAAGTGGTGAGTTAGAGGAGAGGTTAAAGGAAGGTGGGGAAGATTGCAATTTCTCTATGTTGAATTATCAATATTAAAGGATTATTTTTTGTTGTGTGGCAATTTGGATCAATTCTAAGTTGCAAAATTGATTTGGGATAATTTTGTGGTATGGAATCAGCCTAAAAAATGCAAAAATCACCCTGTCCTTTTTGTAGTTTTGATTTTTCTCTCACCTATTTTGATCTTTGTCTAGTTATTGAATCCACCTTCTTGGTTTATGTTTTAATTTCCTTTTTGTTATTCATGGTAAGGAATTATTAATCTATTTTTAGCAAACTTTATAAATCTAGAAGTTAGCAAGGGAATCATTTAGTTGGCATAAAAGTCTTGAAAGATTGAAATAGTTTTATATTATAGTGAAGCCTCAAAAAAATTTGGTTTTCTTCTCCTTCAATAATTCTTTAGCCTTAATGAAAAATTGAAATATTTAAGATGGTGACCCCATCCTTTTCTCTATTAATTTATTTTTATAATGAAGCCTCAAAAAAAGTTTGGTTGGCTTCTCCTTTATTAATGTTTTAGTAGATAAGAATGGCTTAGGCTCTTGATGATTTATAAAACTCAGATTCTTGTGTTCTTGAAATCTAATATTTTTTAGAAATGGATCATCATCTTTAAAGTTAATATTTTTGTTTGTTAAATTCGGCCAACCTTAAACCATGCGTACACTAAGCAACATATTAAGCCTAGATAATGCTAGTCAATTCTGACCGTTTAGCACAATTTCTAAGTGTAGAAGTGTATTCTTAGTGTGACCACACACATTAAGCAACATATTAAGCCTAGAAAATGTCAGTCAACTTTAAGTGTTTAACACTTTGTAGCCTAGAAGTATAAGCTCCGTGTGTGTAGTTTAAGTTGTTCCGTTAAATTCCATCTACACATTTCTTGGAGACACATGCCCATTGTGAGCTACATTTTAAAAAGGCTAAGAAATGTAGAATATACACATTTTCTATGTGGAAGTTTGAAATAATGTCTCTATTGGAAAATATACTCTCATACCAGACACTTAATATCAGCTACAATGTAGACATTTATTCGTGTGCACTGTAAATGTCGTGTTCAACTAATGCATGTAGCTTAGCAGCGAAGGAGTTGTATACTCCATCAGTAGCCATGCACTTTCATGATGTTTCTGTGAAACAAAGATTGAAACACATCTAGATATAAAATCAAATGTAGGTCTCAATTTGGTTGTGAGGATCTTTCAGAGAAACAAACATTCACTTCTTAGACATTAATTCTAATGTAAAGATGGCTTGTCTTGTTTATAGTGGTTGCAAATTTTCAATTCAAATCGATATTAACTTATGAGCCATGCACTCAGCAAGACTTGATCCCTCATTGGCTCATTAAGAACCATTCAAGCTCACCAACAGATCAAGAGCCCATTGATGAATATTTAATATTTAGTATTGTCCCTTTCCAAGATAGAAAATAACTTATCAAACATTACACCTATTATCAGGTATGCATAAAATATTATGTTCATCATTTTATTAAAAGAATTTACATATGATATTTGTGGGGATTTCTTTAACTTTCCCAAGCTTGATCTAGGAAGTGTGTAATGCCCGCCAAAATACCCTAGAGAAATATAGCTAACTACACATTATTATTTTTTTTTGTTCTTACAATACAACACATAACAATCACTTAAGCAATATAGTGAGCACACATCAACATTTAAAATATACAAACATAGAATAATTCACTTAAACTGTTAATCAACTATGCAAGCGAAATATAATAAACCATTACTACTAACTCCCTAGGGTATCTCAATGCCATTACTAAATCTACTTACATAAGCAATAAACATTCATTTTCTTCCAAAACAATACCTAATAATCTTAATCATTATTCAAGCATAGGTGCAACATAGCAATACCTAACACTTATGATATGCAACCTACTTAATCATTTAGTTAATATGAGATTCTATCTTTCAATGCATAGCCATTTGCCTTTTTCCTTGGGTTCATTTTATATACCAAGTCCAAATGTTCCTATTACCATTAACCAACCTTCAACTATTATGATCACCATTCACATACCAAGATTAACCCCTTTCATTGCATTAAGGTAAATTCCATTTATAATTAATTTCCACATAATCATTTATGATTCTATGCTCCTAGCATGCCTATCACTTTATCAGGATTCCTAAACAACATAATGAAACAATCACAAAGTCTTACTAAACATTTAATCCATAGCTCTTTTAATACTCATAAAATCTCTTACACTATATCAATTAACCAAAAACATCTTATTACAAATTAAGTAACTACACGAGTTCAACTCAACACAACTTAAAATACGATAATCCTATTATCCATAACAACTAATAGCATCCACCAAATGGAGTTATAATCTTAAACCATAACATATAATACAATCTAATCATTTGATAGACAAGCATTCATTTTACCGTTTACCCATACACTTACCAGTAATTTTCATTAATAAGATTAGTAATTCATTCATTAAGAACATCCATACAATATTTTCATAAGGAACATTCAATTACAACCCAAGCATTATAAGATTTCAACCCTACCAGTAGATCACTAACTATGAGGTATGATACTATAAGTTCAAATTCTTAAATCACAAATCATAAACACGTCCTAAAATATCTTCTATCATTACTCATACTTATACATCGTACCAAGGCATCACATTTCTCCTACTTAAAACATTAGTTAAAGACATCATTCCTAAGCTATTACCAATATCATAATATTTGCACAATTTCCTTTTAACATGGCTCATCAAGAATACAAATTGCATCATTTAATTCCAAACCAAATTACTTATTCACATCTCATGCATCCATTTCATTTAATATATAAACGTATTACAATACAACTCAAGGTCCATCATTACAATTATATACTATAACCAAAAGCTATCACTATAACTAGAACAACATAATCATTTCTCAAAAGCATGATTTCTTTTACAACCATTACATGATAATTTCATTAAATTAATCACATCATCATTTATATTCTTGCTGCAATTATTATCCATGAACTATCTGAAGAAGCATCCTCATCCACACAAGAAGAATCCAAAGATAGGAATAACCCAATGGTTTAAAAGTACCAACCACCCGACCATGTGGAACCAAAGGAACCACCCCTCATGCTAGGAGATGACACAAGGTCCCAACAGTACACACTCTACATCTAGGCTGACACTTAAAACTTAAGAGACTTAAACAATACAAGGACACTCCCATAAGAACCAATCTCAAGAAAGCACAATTAGAAACTCACAAAGGCACACAAATCAACAAGGCATCAATACATATCAAGCAAGGAAACATGTAGGAGTGGAGTGTCATCACATGCTATCCTCCCCATAATATTTCCAACACAAATTTTCAAGGCATAACCCCAATAGACATGTGGAGCCATTTCTACCCATGAGAGAATCAAGGGAGATTTGACCTACCGTCTTCACAACCTTCTCATGCTTATCCTAAAACATGCTCCCTAGGATCAAGTCATGATGCTCAAAAAAATTCATTATCTTGTTAGGTGAGTCCTAGCTACCCAACCCATCTAATTTATTATTTAAGTTATCACTTGCTTATCAATAGGAAAAGCCCCATGTGCCTTAACAATCTAGACGGAAGGCTTATCAACTAAACCGCCTATCTCTCGTGACTTTGGTCATCACATGAAACCCCAATCCCCCTATCATGATCCAAAACAATAATATAAAAGTAGGAGGCTCTAAATCAAATACAAATCTGAAAAATAAAATCATCATTATGCAACCATAAACATACTCATAAGCTTGAACCTCCAAAAAGCCATATTAACAAGTAAGCAACCTTGAGCCTCATACTCGGAATAAACATCAAGCCATAATAAGGAAATCAAATCTTCATCAACATGGAATAAAATATAGCAGTAAGGCCCATCAACTTGCTGGTCCAAAATCAATATAACAACCCTCACAATCATGGCTCATCAACATGAAAGGAGAAATCTCAAGAACACATAAGGCGTATCCACTTACCAAGATGCAAAAAACACATAAAACTCTCAAATAAGATAAATGCCAATACTGGAAAACATCTACAGACTGCCCAAAAAGCCTCTGGTACATGATCAGATTAAAAAAGAAAGACAAATAAAGAAAAAATGGTCAAAATACTCTTACAAGATAGAACAACGCATACACCATGCAGTACAACGCTTTCACATTATGGTTTAGCATTTTTACATTGCAGTTTAGTGCTTATATTACAGTTTAGCGCATACGCAGTTAAAGACAATGCTTTTATACAAAAGACAACGCGAATGTAACAAAAGACAACACAAATACACTTAAGGACAACACAAATACAATGAAGGACAGTGCATATACAGAATTGGCGCTTTTACAAAAATATATACAAAAAATAGAAAACTTTCGGCAAAGATTAAAAATCAAACTTTAAACATAAATGTTCGAAAAATATATACATAGAGTCGCCCAAAATAATAAATTAAATGGGCACAAATGGAATAAATAATAAACATTTGTAAACCAAGATTTAATCAAAACTTCTTTCACGACATAATACTCAGAAAACACCAGAAGAACAAAGACAGACTCTCAACAATCCTATAATGCACACATCAAATCTTCATACTCAAAATGAGGATAAAAATTCACCCTCAAACAAAACAAATCGAATCAAGGAAGGAAGACCATAGAGAATGAGCATTTTCAGAGTCATGAACAACATTTACAAACAACCCAGAAATATAAATATTTTCCCACAACTATAGAGTTAAACATTATAATAAATTTATGCATTAACATATTTCCTCCCAAACTATACAAAACTATAAATTTATCTTCCCCAAGCTCACACATACAATCTGCAGACATAGTGCATACAGGAAGTTGTAAATCAAAATACAAAAAAATAGAGAAAGCATCACCAACCTGCAACCCATGTGATGGGAAGAAGCTGAAGAAGAGCTCCCCAAATCCAAAAGCCAAATCAGCAAGATCCACCAATAATCCAAGCCAAAACCAAAGGAAAATCTTGCAGAAAAAATTTTACAAAGAAGAAGTCAACCCGGAATATGGCACGAGAATGAAAATAAAAAGCCAAACAATAACTAAAATCCTAGCCTCTACATGGGCCAATCAGAATATTCGATTCTATAATATATTTTACCAACCCCACCATATAATATAATTTTACCTCCCTTTTCGAATTCATTAAGATAATATAAATCATGTTTTTACAACTAGGCGGAAATATTTTATTATTTTATTTTAAAGTGTATTTATACATCTCACTAAACATAAAAGTCAAACTGATAAATAAACATGAGCCGCAATTAAATAATTCAAATGGGGGAATTAAATTAAATAAACCAAAGGCTCATAAATGAATTAAAGCACCAAATAAATATTAAACCATATACGATTAAATAAATAAATAAATAATTAAATACCAATAAAGGTCAAATCACAAATATCAAATAAATATAAAACCACAACATAAGCTAAACTATAAATATTAAATAAATATTAAATCATCATTAAAATGAATAAACATTAAATATCAAGTGATTAAATACCCAAAAGACCAATAATCCAATAAATTAAATTAAACATTAGATAATCAAATAATCAAATCGCTATTTATCAAAATAATTAAAATAAACATTATTAACTATGTAATCTTGCATCAATAATCAAATAATCAGTCTCAACATAATAGAATTAACTAACCAACACTAGCATTGTAGTGCCCCTACCCTAGTCAGCCTTGTAAAACCGGTTTGACCTTGGTTGACTTTTTTATGTGGCATTCTTGGGTGGTTGATTTACCATTATGTAATGTTGTAGTCAGATATTATGATTATTGTGTGTACCTGTTAATGTGCTTTCGCATCGATTTTTATGTAAGTTTATTTGTTCTCCTGATTCATGTTATTAATCTCAGGCTAACACTTTCACTAAATATACGTACGTACGTACATACATACATACATACATACATACATACATACATACATACATACATACATACATACATATATATATATATATATATATATATATATATATATATGCTTGTGAGACTCATGGTTGCAGGAGATTGCAGGTACAATACCGCCTAGGTGTGAGGTTCATCTTCACCTGGATTCACAAGTTTGAGTGTACCTCTTTGGTCCTTAGAGTTTAGATTAGGTGGTCGTAAAACCTTCATTTTACCCTAGTCGTGCTCAAGTGAGCGTCGTCAGTCGTCCGTTGGTTTCCCTTTTTGTTTGGGCTTGTGGGTCGTGTATCTGGTTGGCTTTCTTGGGTTGTGTGCTTTGCGTGTGGTAAAATTGAGTATTTAATCCTAAGTAATTAAATTTGATTTAATGTGTGGTTACGCATTGTAATGAAGGAACTAAATTAAATAGGTTTCTTTTATGCGATTAATCATTAATTAAAAATTGCTCTATTCATGTTTGTAGCAAGTTCAATTTAAAGATTATTTTAAATGATGAATTTATCCAGTTTATGCTTTTTGAAAGGAAAGATTTAATTTATTCGAAGTAGAAATAATTTAACCTATTTGGCATTTTGGAAATAGAAAGGTTAATTTCAATTATTTGAGAAAATCAGTTTATTATATAAGCAAATTTGATTAATGGTTATTTTCAAAATTGTAAATTAAAACATTTGAATGCATTTTGGGAGAAAGGTTAAATAGAACTAGAAAATTGAAAATATAAAATATTTTTCCCTCATTAACATTTTGAAATATAAATGTAGTTTTTGTTAGAATTGAGAAAATTAAAAATTAATGAGGGAGAAAAGCATTTTGATTTTTAATTAGAAATGAATTTTTAATTATGTAAAAATAATTCTACCCTAAAAATGAGTCTTGGTCAAAAATAGTTTTTAACCTATTTTCTATGGGGTTTTTGGGGAGAGATATTTTTGAATGGAAAAAATAAATTGGGGAAAGTTTTTGGGGGCATTGTGTGGAAGGATTTTGGGTATTTTGCAGGTGGAGCTCATCTTCAACACCTCCAGGATAGCATTTAAGGTTGGCATTTGGTTAAACCTTTTATTTTTTGTTGAAATCTGTCTGAATCCATTTCTTCATTTTGGGAAAGAAATGATGTGTTAAATTTAAAATTCTGTGTGTATATGGCAGTTGGAAGAAATCCAAAATTCCTTTTTGAATCTTGCAATTTGGTTTGTAGATTGTTAAATTAGTTGGATTTCATGCTTTTAGATTAAGTAGATTTGCTAATTTTACCCTGAGAGGGGTTATGCTGGCAAAATTTTGACAGAATGGATTGCCTGGAAATGAAAATGTTTTGTTTAAAAATGACCGGATCCATTCTATGTTTTATCTCAGAAAATTTCTGAGTCTATCTTATTGCATTTATATGTGTTAATCTCTTTTTTTTATTTTCTGGAAAATAAATTTTAGTCTCTTTATGAGACTGTGAATAAATGAAATCTGGGGTTTTCATTTTTCTTTTAATGTTTGTATAAAAACTTTTTAAAAAATGATTAAATAAATAAAACAAAATTTATAAAGTAATTTAATGGCAGATTTAGGGTTTAGAGGGCCGAGGAGACGAGGCTCAACCCGTGCCCACCCTACCCTCCGCAGGCTCACAGTTGTGGGGTCTGCGACCACACTGGTGGCCGCAGAAACCTGCAACCATAGTGTGGCCGCAGAAGCTTGTGACCCCACTGTGGCCGCAAGGACCTGCGACCCCATGGCGGCTGCAGAAACGTGCGACCCCATGGTGGCCGTAGAGTCCCGCATCCACAGTGTGGAGGCCGTGGATCTGCGTCCACACTGGTGGCCACAGTCTCCACGACTAGGGCACAACCTCCACTCTCGTGGAGGGAGGTGGTCCCCACAGTTGCCCTATTTTTATATATATATATATATATATATAATACTATTGCCTTTTATGATGTGGGTTATATAAAAAGCTTTTAATATATTTTATTAAAAGTTTTAAAATAGTTTTTTTTTAATTATTAATTACTATTTAGTATATATTTTATTAATTTTGGATTAATATATATATATATATATATTAATTGATAGTTAATTTGTAATGTTTTATTAATTATTAATTAGTATATATTTTATTAATAGTGGATATATATATATATATATATATATATATATATATATATATATACTAATTAATATTTAATTTGTATTTTTCTATATGTATGCAAGGAAATATCAATTTATTTAGAAAATGAACATCGGTTTTGATTTCCCTTAAAATGTATGTTTCCATTTTTGGAAAGTGCATATCTGTGTTGTAAAAGATGAAATTAGATTATTGTTTTTGATCAAAGATGGAAATGATATTTTATTTTGAAAATGCATATCGTATTTTTCGTTGATTAATGTTTATTTAATTATATTCTTATGAATTTGGTTTGGAAACTCATAATGACATATTTATGTTATTGTATGATGCTAATGAACTATAGTGAGTTAGTAAACCATAAATGTCATGAGAAAAGGTAGATAGATAGAACTCAAATTAGACAAATTAGAAAACTGGATCAATTGTTGTGTGTAAACAATAGGAAAGAAGATTGTCTTTCCAATCTATGCCTAGGCATTTTTAATTTTATGTATTCGCATTTGCTTAAGAAATGGCAAGTCTGTGATTTTGTTTTGTTGGACACTGTCATATGATTGATTTGGGTACCTGCTTATGTCCTTGATCTCAAGTTTTGACTGTTTTCATGTGATGGTTTTGTATTCGGTCATGTCCTTTATGCGAGTGCTGAAATGTTGGTATGTGGCCAACCATAGCTGGTCATGTCTCTAGTTAGAGTACCATCAGTCAATGCACCTCGTATGAAGCCTTGTTTGGCCAAGTGGGTAATCCTACCGTATTGAACTTCGTATGCTTGTCCTAGTGTATACCTGGGTTTTAGGAGTTCGTTTGATTGCGTTCACTAGTATGTTGTTGTGTTGTCCTTGATAGGAGCACTATTGTGGAGTCGTCCTCTTGTTTATGCCCTTGTGAGAACCTAACATTAATTTTAGACCATGGGTTGCTTATGATGGGTTGCAAAGACTTAGTTTCGCAGATGCTCTAGTTGATCTTTGTATTTGCTTCTTATTATGTTCAATTGGATCCTTTTTCCTATTCAGGGATCCTTCATGTATCTATTGGACCTATGTGGTCGTATGTATTATTGGTTTATGTACGCCTTGATGGCAGGATGTAAATGATGTGAACGTTATGTATTATTCACCCTTTTAATTATCAGAGGGGTCTTGCAGTTGAGCAGACCTGGAGATGTAGCCCACTAGGGGTGAACTTCGATACCATTTTGGTGTTATGTGGTGTTTATGTTCTTTTGTTTCCTCTTTAATTTAGCATGTATGGATGACATTATGTTAAAATGTGTAATGTGGATTAGATGAAGTTAATCGTAAATGCATGTATGTAGTCATCTCATTAACGAAGAAAGTAAATTTAAATAATGGATTGTATTCATTTGTTGATAATGAAATTAAAGTATGCTTCGAAAGCATTCATTAGTTTATTATGAAATTAAGGTTTGTAATGAAATTAGATGCATGACTTATGTTTTAATGAAAGTTTGGGCGAAATGATAGTTAAAATTTTAATGGATGAACTTATCATGGTATCTATATTTTTAACCTTAATGGGTGAACTCATCATGTATCTATATTTTAAACCTTAATGGATTAACTTATCATGTTATCTATATCTTTAACCTTAATGGGTGAACTCATTATGTTATCTATATTTTTAACCTTAATGGGTGAACTCATCATGTTATCTATAATTTTAATTTACCAAATGAATTATATCCTTGTTTAAAGTAATAACTTGAAATTAAGTTAATCATCTTAATTGGGTTAATTAGCGTGGGTTGAGTTAAGTGTTGAATGAAGTAATCACGTTGGGAAACCCTTTAGGTGTTAGTTATGTCTTCCGCTGTGTTATCTGATCTTATGACAACTCATTGTATCATCCTGTTGTGTTTTATAAACTCTAAAAATAAAAATAAATACTTGCACTTTATTCTTGAGTTTTAGCCTTATCCCTTCAGGGTTTCTTGGCAGGGCATTACATTTGGTATCAGAGCCCAAGTTGCAAACACTAGGATCTCTGGTGTCGCTTGTGCCCATAGTTGGTGTGAGGTGTTTAGACCTTATGTTGTATGTTTGTCTTCCTTTTATATTTAATATGCGTGTGATTGAGGCATAGGATCTTGAAGATCTTAAGGACTCGTGTTTTGTTCTTTTGCAAATTCTTTTGAGCAAACCTTAATTGTGTGTAACATGTGTGTTCACACCTTGTTTTCACCTTCTTGATGTTGGCGCTTTTGAGTGATTATATGTGCTTTGTTGCTTATTAGATATCATAGTCTATGATTACTCTTATTCAGAGAGAGAGTTGTATGTACCTTTCTTTTATTTATTTATTGTACTCTTTAGACTAATCCATTGGGTTGGTTAGTGCTTGTTTTGAATCTTAAAGTGTGAAATGTGCTTGTTTTAAGATTATGATCTAGCTTAGTGTTGTCCACTTGAAGGACTTGTATGGTAGATGTTAATACTTATTTTGTAGCAAATTGAATGATTATCATCCTTTCTTTCTCTCTAAAAATTAGAATACTTGTTATACGTGCATTTACCACTCATGTAAGTTTTCTTATTGCAAGAGAAAGGTTGTGACTTCTTGAACACTTGTGTGAGCCTAATGATGCTTTTGTGCTTCTAGATAATATAAGGGGGCTATGGGTTTAAAAAGTTCATATTGGTTATTGGGAGAAAATTGTATTTTTACATTATGGAATTCTCCATGTGTATTGTAGGAGTAACATAATTAAATTATATCTTAAGTAATGTGCATTAATGTGCGAATAGTTGTTATGTGAAACTGCCTTGTTGTAATAAGATGTATAAAAGGGAACATGTTATAGTGGTTAAGAGAGTATGTTAATGTGTTCCATGAAAGATTGTTTTATGTGTTACATAATACCGATTCAATTGAGGACCTATTTTAACAATGCTACATTGAACTTGCTTTTGGATATATATAATTGACTTATTATAATTAGAAAGTGCAAATGAAAAGCTTGTTTGATGTGCATGCATTAATATGTATTGTTGAGTTGATAGATCCTCATTTACCTTTCAATGAAAGGTTGCAAATTATGATATGTTTCGTATTAAATAAGAATAGTGAGTGTTCGCAAGAGGTCTTGCATTATTGAAAAGATTGTCTATCTTGATCTTTGTTGTTTGGAAAACTAGAACATTTTATTGCAACCATAATAATTGGAAATGTCATGTTAGGCCAATTGGCATTCTTCTAAATTGCAGTGAAATGAAAACCGTTCAATTAAGATGATAGACTTATAGTGAGAAATTTTATAATGATGTGTGATCTTGTTAATCTTGTGCTTATGTAAGGAATGGTTTGACTATCAAACTCTCTTTCCCTTTTCTTTACCTAGATTATAAGATTTTTTAGAAATGCTACTAATGAATGCATTGATTTAAATAGAATGTTTGTAAGGCATGTGATATTGTATTTTTGCATTTTGGCTTCATATTGAAAGATGGAAGTCTTATGCTTTGGAAAGAAAATTTGCATGTTTAGTAATGTGAATATGAATGTTTAATGGTATTAGTGAAAGATATAGGAATAATGTTACTTCCTTATGTAAATTTGAATTGTAAAGAATTTCAGTATCTGAATCTAGAATAAATTTTATTCAGTTATTCATGTGGGAATTGTATATGGTGAAAATGGATAACAATAATAACAATATTGAAAGGCTAAATGAATTCAACCACAAAACCCTAGCCTAACAACAACAAAAGATCCACCATAACATATGAAGATTACCTAAGACAATGTAAATCAAACGAAATCACAAAGATTATACCATCACATGTCCAATAGGGTTTGGATCTCCATTCTTCCTATCTCCATTGATCTTGCTTGATATATTTGCTCTCAGATTTTATGTGCACAAGAGCTCAACAAAGAACGAAATGTGGTTGCAAGTAGGATCATAGTGTAGTCAAGTGATCAAGTAATTAGGTCATTAGCTCATTAGGGTTTGATAATGAAGGAAGCATCTCCTTATATAGAAGACACTATATGAAATGGAGGGATAAGATTGAGAGGTGTAAAAGGAGGTCGGCTATGATTAGAGGGTAGGTAAAAGAAATAATAAAATAATGAAAGGGGTAGGTAGTGTAGGAATTAAGAGATGAATGACATGTGTCATGGGTAGAAAAAGATAATTAATTAATTAAATAAATAAAGATTTATTTAATTAATAGAGGAAGTGGGATAATTAAATAAATAAGATATTTATTTAATTTAGGAAAAGGATAATTTAAATAAATAAATGTATTTATTTAAATGAGAAATAAGGCTAGAAGAGGATAAATGAATTAATTAAATAAATAAAGATTTATTTAATTAATAGAAGAATTAGGCTAAAGTAATTAAATAAATAAAGATATTTATTTAATTAGACATGACAATTTTAGGTGTCTTCATTTTGCCCCTCTTTGAGACAATGCAGCTTGTCATGTTGTTTCAAAGAAGATAAGATGAACTGATACAAAGTTGCCCCAAGATGGGAATGATATGCCCCCTCGAGAGATTGGATGAAAATGTCTGAAAAGATTGCAGACAATCTCTCGATAAGAAAGACATGATAGAATGGACTGACCAGATAAAGTGAAAAAGTCACGGGATAAAGAAGACTGACTCGGGAAACGAAGGCTAGGGGTAGTCTATAAGATAGACCACGGGGGAAAATACATCCTCATTGTCATCTACACATCCACGAGAGCATATTGCAGAGCGAAAATAGAGCAGCAACAGTTAGCAGCGATGGCTTTCGTTCACAGATTCGACCGCGTTCACCGATTTCAAAGGCCAGTAGAGGCAGGAGAGCCGGTAAGTACCACCAAACCTCCTCGTACTTCGACGCATTTAATTTTTTCATTAATGCATGCTAGATAGGGTAATAAATGTGCTTAGACCAGGGTCCAAAAGTGTCAAAAAAAACGTCCAGGCACGTCTGCGTTGGTGCCAGGCGCGTCTGTGTTTGTGTTAGGTGTGTCTGCATTGGAACCCGCGTCTGTGTCAAATGCGACCATGTCTGTGATGGTCAGGCACGTTTGTGCCAAGAAGGCACGTCTGTGTCAATCAGGTGCGTCTATGTTTTTCAGCCACGTCTGTGCATTCTGAAAGCACGTTTATGTCAGGAAAACACGTTTGTGTTTAAAAAGTGTGAAGTTGCATCTTCTAGGTCAAATTGACAATTTTGTGATGAACATACGCTGTCGATTGGATAAGCTGCTGAGAGGATACACTCAAGAAGGTCCTCTAGGGAAGACTAGGATAAATCAAGGCACTTTGTGATGAACAGTGAGTACCAAGATAGAGTACTTTGTGATGAACAGGGAGTACTAGAGTATGAGCAGCACTTTGTGATGAACAGGGAGTACCACTAGGATAGAAGCAACACTTTGTGATGAACAGTGAGTGTCACTAGGATAGAATGCCATATGCATTTAGATAAAAAGTAGCATTTTGTGATAAACAGGGAATGCCACTATGACTGACATGAGTGATTTGCTTGAGTGTAGGAGTATTTGTCGATGCTGGAGTCACAGGAGAGATTCCCGTCGACTCAGAGGTTGCGACCTGAGTTGTCTTTCGAGGATAGAGCTACCATCGAGGAGATGGGATTGAGACATGTTCTATATGTGCCCGAGTTTTGGGCAAACATGGGTTTGCTGACTGCATTAGTTGAGAGATGGCACTCTGAGACGTGCACGTTCCATTTGCCGATGGGTGAGATGACAGTCACCTTGGAGGATGTATACAGGATTCTGTGGATACTGATCGATGGGGAGCTGATCCCATACGATCGAGATGGAGACAGGGAGGCCCTAAGACGGGTATTCCAGGACCCAGGACTAGAGATGAGGGCAGGACATGTGGCATGGGACACCATGACAGCCATAGGGTTAGCATTGCCAGCAGTGATAGGAGGAGCTATCAATGGGTTCCTGTGTCCGGATAGGACGACATGGGGGTTGGCTGTGGGTTGGGGAGGAGCACTAGAGACACTGGTGATGCAACACACCAGATATTCTTGGGGACTGTGTGTGCTGACCCATTTGTATTATGAGCTTCATCAGTTCGTGTATCATGGATCAGTAGGATTGGGTTGCGGAGTGACATTGTTGCAGGTATGGGCCTATGAGCATCTGCCGATTACCCGACCAATACACTTCAGGGGTAGGGGACATGGACATAGCTTTGTCCATTTGTATGACATGATCACATCACAGCCACAGATTGGTAGGCTAGAGCATTGGCGGCAGGTGGTAGATGATATTGACATGGTCATATGGAGACCATACCTGGACTGTGAGCAGTGGGAGGATGACGCCGTTGAGCTTCCCTACACCTTCCAGAGTAGGTACCTAATTGGGCGAACGCCCCATGTGCTAGAGAGACAGCTTGTGGACAGGGTTGGCCGACAGTTTGGCCGGATTCAGAGGATGCCCTGGGGCTCAGGCTTGTATGCGCAGACAATTAGGGATCAAGCATAGTTTGGGCCTTTGTTGTCATATGATCAGGTAGTGACATGACTGGTAGAGATGATGCCCCTACCCTGGGACATGTGGCTGGAGATTGAGGATGTTGGGATGGATGCTGAGTACACAGCATACTGGGCAGAGCATCCATTCCCACGATTGACGGATCCGGGAGAGCCATTGGAGGGAGATGGGGGTGGAGATGATGATGACAGTGGAGGTGATGGGGGCAGAGGCCGACGGAGGAGGAGGGGAGTAGTTGGAGAGAGGCGGGTTGCACCTCGGAGGGAGGGTGGTGAGGGGTTGCGGTGGATTGCCGCTATAGGTGCCAGCAGCACAGGGTCCCAAACAGGTACAGGTGCAGGGACAGGGACAGAGATAGGTACTAGTATAGGCACCGGTACAGGTACAGGCATAGGCACAGGGGCAGGCACCCGTACAGGGGGAGCCATAGGCAGAGGTAGAGGGGGCTGACCTGGTGGAGGATGAGCTGCTAGAGTTGAGGGAGATCTGCCAGGGCCAGGCAGATGAGATCCAGGAGCTGGAGAGGGAGAGGGATCAGCTCAGGATGAGGCTCAGAGATACTGAGCGAGAGCGGGATCAAGCTATCCAGCGCTATACAAAGGCTGAGACAACACTGAGGGCCGAGAGACAGGCAGCGAAGGATACAGGGGCAGGATATGCTTATGTCCTATGGGCAGGAGAGGAGATTGCCTACTGGAGAGACCTCTACTATGGTGCAGTGCCAGCAGATCAGTGGGCGAGGAGCTTCCATAGACCGTCGCGTACAGCGACAGCTACGGGAGGGAGCCGGAGGAGACAGGCATTGAGTGGTGGGGTTATGGGTCCTCCACCACCACCAGATAGAGGGGACAGGTAGGATGATCCTGGGGTGGGTCCTTCAGGGGCTCAGATTCCATCGAGGCTAGGCAGCTCCAAGGGAGGGAGTTCATCATAGCCGTAGAGGGCTCCCTTTGTATCAGTGTTGTACCATTTTTGTATTGTAGACACCTGCGGGTGCTTTTTGTAGCCATATGATTTTTGACATCATTGTATCATGACACATTTTGATTATATATATGAGATGATTCATTTTTGCGGTAGCTATATGCATGCGTACCTATGTGATGAGATGTTCTTATGTGATGTTTGTTTTATGCTATGGATGCAAATATGTATATGATGTAATGTAATATATTTTTGTTCTTTTAATTTTTTATATGTTATGCCAATGCAATTGTAAATGTATGTAATGCAGATGGATATGATAATGCAAATGTAAATTGTGCTAACAGGTGTTGTGTGCAGGATGTGATGCAGTTGTGATGTATATATGTATGTATGAAATGCTTATATGTGGGAATGCAGGTGCAATTACATGAAATGCAAATGCTTTTGGTGTGTCATTATACTCAGTCATGTGATAGCAAGCTATGTGGACTCGAGAAGGATGATAGAAGATAATCAAGAAAGGGGGATGGAAGATAGAAGATATGAAAGTGAAAGAGCTTCTTGTGCGTTATCATCATTGAGCTTTATTATGGCAAGTAGGTTATGACAATCGAGGCATATGTTCGACCCAGAAAGTCATTGTACCTATTTGCATGGAGATAAGATAGTCACAAACAAGGAATGTCCCAATTCATACTAGACTCACAGTGTCCTCATATCCTTGGACAAGTCATAGCATTATTAAGAGACAATCCACAGACAGCAAAGAAAAATAGGTGACGATACCCCATCCTCGCCTTTCTAGTCAAAGACATCCTGGAGATAGAATCTCTAGTCAGAGACATCCCAGAAAAGATAAAAGACATGTCACCAAAAGATAAAATCAAAAGAAAACCAAGACTCGACACCAACATCCACTATAGCCCTCAAGTTTGGTGTCTCTTTTCACTTGTATAAGTCTTATTTGATTGTGGTCACAATGTTTACTTTCACAGAAAGGATAGATAGCACTGAACCATAATGTTGTCTGAGTCTGTTGAAAGATTTGATTTGTTGAAGCCCATTGTTGCTGCTGTGTCTCATCTGAAACTAACTGAATCCATGAAACTGATACTTTATTGCGGAGAAGATGAAACTTTATTGCAGATCTATGATGCAAATATTGCTTTATTGTGGATTGTGAGCGGATAGACTGAAGGAAGCTGGAAGAAACTGTACTCCTAGAAACATGTGATGCTCTTAGTTCCACACCCATCACTAGATGTAGGATTTGCCTTAGCCATAGATAAGATCTGACTTATTATGGATGGAAAGGGAGGTTTATTATGAATAGCTAACCAATCTTGGGTAGATCAATAACAAGCCATGATGGGAATGGGTAAGTTTATTATGGATGAATAGGTCGTGAGTGTGTGCAAAGTGAAAGGATGAAAGTGAATCCTGAAGGAGGGAGGAGCAATGCCTCTACACATGGCGCTGGTGACCCAATTTTCACCATGGTACTTGCCGAGGGCACCACCAAAGTGGTTTTCACCGTTGGACGAAATTATTTATCTTTACTTTTTTCGATTTTTCAATGTTTTTTGTGTCACAAGGCGCCTGTTTGCCAGGTTTTCACCAAGTAACGATTTTTTTTGTTTTATAATTTTTTTTGTATTTTTGAAATTTTTTGATTTTTTGCATTTTTGAATTAGGATATCCCGAAGAGCTATGTGTAGAACCTGTGAAGGTGCATTCTTTGATGGGATCCTCCAAAGGTTCACCTTCTGTAGTTGAGAGCTGATATGCACCAGATCCATATGCTGCTGTAATAATGTAGGGACCAAGCTAGTTTGGTTCAAACTTGCCCTTCTTCTCTCTGTCTTGTTGATTTTTAGGATTTTCTCTGAGAACCAAGTCACCTACTTCAAATGTGGGAGGATTGACCTTGTGATTATAGCTGCAACTCATTCGTTGTTGGTAAGCCTTGAGATGACTAAAAGCAGTTTGTCTTCGTTCATCCAGTAGTTCCAGCTCTTGTAAGAAAGAGACCCTATAATCTTCGTCACTGATGATGTTTTGCAAAGAGACCTGTAAAGAGGGTAGCTCAACCTCAATAGGCAAGATAGCTTTAGCGCCATAGACAAGTGAATAGGGTGTACCTCCTGTAGGTGTGCGAACACTTGTGCGGTAGGCCCAAAGTGCAAGATTAAGTTGGATATGCCAATTACGACCAGCATCATCGACTGTCTTCTTTAGGATTTTCAGGATTGTTTTATTAGATGCCTCAGCTTGGCCATTACCTTGGGGATAATATGGTGTGGAGAAACAATGAGAGATATGGAAGAGATCACAGAGTTCACGAATATCCTGATTTTTGAAGGGACGCCCGTTATCAGTGATAATGGAAACAGGAATATCGTATCGGCAAATGATATAGTTAAGGATGAATGTAGCAATTTGTTTTCCAGTAACTTGTGTGAGAGGCACGGCTTCAATCCATTTTGTAAAATACTCTGTGGCAATGATAATGAATTTGTGACCATTGGAAGAAGGGGGGTGAATCTTGTCTATGAGATCGAGTCCCCACTGACAAAAGGGCCAAGGAGACGCAAGTGGTTGAAGTTCTTGTGCTGGCGCATGTGTGAGGTCTCCATGAATTTGACATTGCTTACATTTCTTGACAAACTGATATGAGTCTTTCTCCATATTGGGCCAGTAATATCTAGTCCTGATGAGTTTCTTGGCCAAGGTAGGACCACTAGCATGTGGACCACATATCCCTTCATGCACTTCCCATAACGCAATCTGAGCTTCATCGCTTTCTAAACATCTAAGAAGAGTGCCATCTAGACCTTGTCGGTATAGGATATCAACTAAAATGACATATCGAGAGGATTGGCGAATGAAAGTGCGACATTGGTTATTTGATAGATCAGGAGGTAAAGTATTGTCACGTAGGTATGTGAAAATGGAACCATATAACTTGGATTCGGGACCGGCAACACATATCATCTCAGTAGGCATGATCTCATATGAAGGAACCAAAAGGTTATCCACCAACAACTCATAGCGGGTCTCATTTGGAGGTAAATCAATCAGGAAAGCAATTGTAGCCATGGCATCTGCGGCGCGATTCTGCTCTCTTGGTATCTGCTCAAAGTCTATCTTTGTAAAATGTTGTTTCAGGTCATCCACCATTTGCTTATAAGGCATTAAATTTTCATCTTTTGTTTGGTAATCATCAGTTGCTTGACAGATGACAAGTTGGGAGTCCCCAAAAACACGAAGTTCCTGGATCTTCCATTAAACTGCAATTCGTAATCCTATTGTTAATGCCTCATATTCCGCTATATTGTTAGTGCAAGGAAATGATAAGCAGGAAGATTTTGGTATAGAATCCCCTTGAGGAGTTATAAAGAGGATGCCAGTTCCTGCCCCATGCTGTGTGTATGAGCGGTCGAAGTACAGTTGCCATGGCTTTGCATGTGACACTGTCAAAATGGATTCATCTGGAAATTCTGAACTTAGAGGAACATCATCTATCATGGGAGCATCTACTAATTGATCTGCAATGGCTTGTCCTTTTATTGCTTTTCTATCCACATACTCGATGTCGAATTCACTCAGGATCATTACCCATTTGGCCAGTCACCTTGTAAGTGTTGCCTTATTGAGAAGGTATTTCAATGGGTCTATCCTTGCAACTACCTTAGTCTTATGAGTGAGCATGTAATGTCGTAATTTCTGCGAAGCAAAGACCATGGTGAGACATGCACGCTCAATTGGTGTGTAGTTTAGCTCATATCCTACTAATGTGCGACTGATATAGTATACTGCTTTTTCTTTGCCTTCAGCCATTTGTTGTGCTAAGAGTGCCCCCAATGTTGTTGGAGTAGCTGATATGTATAGTAACAGTGGTTGATCTGGAACTGGTGGCATTAGAATTGGTGGATTTAGAAGATAATCTTTGAGCGTCTGGAAAGTCTATTGACAGTTATCATCCCATTTGAATTTGATGTTTTTATGTAGCAGGTGCTGAAAAGGATTACACTTGTCTGCCAGTTGTGCTATGAATCTTCGAATGGACTAGAGTCTGCCTTGTAAGGACTGAAGTTGACTAATATTTCTTGGTGGTTGCATTTCCAAGATGGCTTTGACTTTTGCTGGATCAGCTTCAATTCCTCTTTTGGATACAATGAATCCTAGGAGCTTCCCGAAGGTTACTCCAAAGACACATTTCTTGGGGTTTAATCTTACTTTGTATTTTTCCAACCGATTAAAGATGACTGAAAGTATGTCCAAATGTGTATTTCTGTCTATTGATTTGCCCAAGAGGTCGTCAACATAATCTTCCACGGTTACGTGCATGAGATCATGAAAGATAGTAGTCATGGCTCTTTGATATGTAGCACCTACATTCTTTAGCCTGAAAGGCATGACATTCCAGCAAAAAGTCCCCCATGGACAAGTAAATGATGTTTTGTGTTGATCCTTAGGTGCGATCCTTATTTGATTATAACCAGAGAATCCATCCATCAGTGATAACATTTCATGACCTGTTGTGAGATCAACAATCAAGTCAATATTTGGCAATGGGAAGTCATCCTTTGGACAAGCTTTGTTGATGTCTCTGAAATCTGTGCAAATTCTGATGCTGCGATCTGGTTTACTAACAGGTACCAAGTTGGAGATCCATTCAGGATAATCAATTGGGCATATGAATCTGACATCGCGTAATTTCTCAAGTTCTGCTTTGACTAGTAATGCCACTTATGGATGCATTTTTCTTAGTTTCTATTTTACTAGTTTTGCCCCCGGTTTGACTGTGAAATGATGCATTACCAAATCCAGATCTAATCCAGGCATATCAGTGTATGACCAGGTGAAGTTGATTTGTCATTCTTTGAAGAAACTTATGAATTTTGACCTTTCAGACTATGTCAATGATTGAGCTTGGAATATGTTGTGTGGAACCTCTTCTATACCAATGTTTGTTTTGATAGTCTCCTCTACCAACGTGGATGACTTTTCCTCATATGATGCTGGGAGAATGTCGAGCATTCCATCTTCGGGTGCCTCGGAGAGGTTTTCACCCTCAGATACGTCCTTTCTTTTTACTTTTTTGGGGTCAGATAGCACCACAATGTGGTTTTCGCCATAAGACCCTTGATTTGTTCTTATTTTCACATTTTTGCGACTGGAAGGTCCGACACCCTCACCAAAATATGCCACGCTATTGAGTTCTATAGTGTATCCCGCTTTATGGTCTCCAGGGGGAAGATCATCTCGTATGCCCAGATAGTCAATAAAAGCTTCATCGTTTTGGAATGTGTCAAACTGTGCAGGTCCTTCATGATCCCAGTCAATGAGTTGGTGGTGAACAAGGGGAAGACCATTAATGTCTTCGAAGTTAGTGGGGCTAAGAGTGAAGATGCAGTTATATTCAGGTATGTCAAGGTAATTATCGAGGTCATCGATGGCACTCTCCTCATCAGTCTCGATCGCGAGCAAATCCAAATTATCATCACTAGTAGCACATTTTGGGATAGGTGTTCTCATCCTATGTGATTTCAACCTAGAACCTTGAGACAAGGACTCTGTGGAATCCTTATGGGTTGTTTCTTGACCAACTTTGAACTTGTTATAAAACTCCTCTTCTTCTGTTGGTTCATCTAGCTCTCTGAATATCTCGGTGAGCTCGTAGTCACTAGAAGACTTGTCGGAACCCCATTCCCATTCGTTGGAATCTGTGGAATAGCGATCCTCTTGTTGAATTTTGGCAGCTTTGATTTGTAAGGCTTCTTCTATCCTTTGGGTGTGGACCTTAGGAGTTAAGAAACCAAGTCCTTTCGAGCATTCCTTCTTGATAGTCAATTCAGGTTGTAAAGGTTCAATGATGCCTTCCTTTCGTAATCCCAAAGGGCTTTTTCCATCATATCTGAATTTTTGTAGAATTTTGAAGCCTTTGCCATATTTCTCACATGGTAGACTAATGTGCTCTTGTGTTTCCTCTTCATTGTCTCTGAAAAGCATTTGGTATAAATCTTCCTCTTCTAGTTCACCCCATCTTTGAAAGGTAGTAGGGTCCCATTTAAGCATTATGATGGAGATTTGTTTGTTAGGATGTGGTCTTCCATATTCTTTTGGGGAACTCATGACTTGTTGTAAGTACATGGTTTGATTTAAAGTATATTCCCCCATGCCTTTGTCCTGAAACTTGCCTTTAAGCTCACCTTGTTTTGATGTCGAAGGTTTTAATGACTCAGGATCAATGTATGCCAACGAAGGAACAACCTCATGATTACTGGGAATGATGGTCTCAATCTTTGATTTCAGGTTATTGCAGTATATGAATGGATTTGGATCACGGTTAACTGTTACTTCCACTCCATTATGAGGAAACTTAATGCATTGGTGATATGTGGATGGGACTGCCCTCATTTCATGAATCCAAGGGCGTCCTAGCAATATGTTGTAAGTGAGATTTAGATCCAGGACTTGACAAACCACATCCTTTGTAACTGGCCCAACTCTGAGAGGTAATGTAACTGTGCCCTTGGATGAACGCTCTTCATCACCATATGCCTTGATGGTGATTTTGTTTGTAGAATTCATGGCTTTATCAGAATATCCCAATTGTGTAATAGTGCTTAATGTGTAAATGTTTAGACCTGCTCCTCCATCTATCAGGACTCTTTTTATTTGATGTTTGTGTATGAAGGCTTCAATGTGTAATGGTGCATTATGTGGCTGACTTACGGAGGCGTCATCGGCTTCAGTGAAAGTAAGGGAGTGTGGAATGGAAAGGTATCCCACCATGGATTGAAACTGGTCCACGTTCAGATTAGTAGGAATGGCAGTATCTCTCAAGATTTTGTCAAGAATGGCTTTATGTGCGGGGGATATGCGTAGGAGCTCAAGAATCGAGATGAGCGCGGGTGTCTTCCCTAGTTGTATATGGTGAAAATGGATAACAATAATTACAATATTGAAAGGCTAAATGAATTCAACCACAAAACCCTAGCCTAACAACAACAAAAGATCCACCATAACATATGAAGATTACCTAAGACAATGTAAATCAAATGAAATCACAAAGATTATACCATCACATGTCCAATAGGGTTTGGATCTCCATTCTTCCTATCTCCATTGATCTTGCTTGATATATTTGCTCTCAGATTTTATGTGCACAAGAGCTCAACAAAGAACGGAATGTGGTTGCAAGTAGGATCGTAGTGTAGTCAAGTGATCAAGTAATTAGGTCATTGGCTCATTAGGGTTTGATAATGAAGGAAGCATCTCCTTATATAGAAGACACTATATGAAATGGAGGGATAAGATTGAGAGGTGTAAAAGGAGGTCGGCTATGATTAGAGGGTAGGTAAAAGAAATAATAAAATAATGAAAGGGGTAGGTAGTGTAGGAATTAAGAGATGAATGACATGTGTCATGGGTAGAAAAAGCTAATTAATTAATTAAATAAATAAAGATTTATTTAATTAATAGAAGAAGTAGGATAATTAAATAAATAAGATATTTATTTAATTTAGGAAAAGGATAATTTAAATAAATAAATGTATTTATTTAAATGAGAAATAAGGCTAGAAGAGGATAAATGAATTAATTAAATAAATAAAGATTTATTTAATTAATAGAAGAATTAGGCTAAAGTAATTAAATAAATAAAGATATTTATTTAATTAGACATGACAATTTTAGGTGTCTACAGGAATCATAATTAAAACCTTCCTTGAGTAGATGATAGTGTACTAAAAAGTACTCCCTGTAAATGTGACTAAACCAGTACTCGTGCTTTCATTGTGTATTGTAAGAAACCCGTGCTTGCTATATGTGCCCATGGGATGGTGAAAAAATTAACCATGGAGAATATGCTTACTTATGGGTATGGGAATACCATATTGTTTATGTGTTGTTGCATGCTTGTTACCTTACTGAGCGCCAACCCACGGGTTGATAAGTCAGTATGTGAAGGGGTAGTATTAGAAGTCACCATTCCTTGAATAGTATGGATCGACGTATGAGTAATGTCAGCGCGAAGCGACTTTAGCTTCTCTATTTCTAGGAAAAATATAGTTATATAATGAAAATGTATTAAAGGTGTACTCAATACTTTCCCTTTTGATGAACCAATTTATAAGGTTTATGTGTGCCAGCCTATTCCTCTCCTTTATTTGAGCATATTGATGGCAGTTCTTGAGCATAGTGATGGTGCATCTTGGAGGATCTTTTGCCTTGTCTTCATGAAAGGTATGTTATTTCCACATGAACTGCCAATTGGCAAGTGTTGGTAGACATGTGGGTGGACCTTAGCCACGTATACCTCTAGCTTACGACGAGTATTATGAGAGGTACGTCGCTATGCAGGGTGTGACCTATGCGTGCACTTTTTTGCGAGGTACACTGCCACGTGGGATATGTCCATTGCATGCCTTTTCTGCTTGGAGTATTGCCATGTCATGCTGAGACACGATGCGGGATGTAGTAGACATTACCATGTGACCTACAGATTGGTTTAGGGTAGAGCTATGCCGCATGACAACGTGATGCGGGGTGTTGTCGAGGTGCACACTGCCATGCCATGTAGATGTGTGACTAGGCCACACCACATGATGAGCTACTACGATAGCTAGATGATTGTTCCTTCCTTCCTCGTTGGTGGCTAGATGCTAGTCACATAGTGATGTTATGTGCAATTATGATATTCTTATTTATTTCCCTGTGGACAAGCAATTTATTTTATTTTGACTTTGAAGGTTTAGCCACGATCTTGCGATATTTTTCTTACTTGATTTGGTGTTGCAATTCCGGATTATTTTCTTGCCTTACTGTTGGAATTGATGATTATTATCTTTATTCTTCTATACTTTGGTGGAAAAACTGGTTTATCCTTATTGTTTTCATATGTTGGTCTTGTGTTGAAATGTAAATTCCTCTCCAAGAACATAGGAGACGGTCTTGGTTGAGTGTATAAGAGGAAGTAGACGTAGGGAACCTTGAGGATGGGGGTATGTGAGGCTGTGAAACAACTAGGATCCACTACCTACCTATGTGTGGTGACTATCTCTTGGAGGCTAACCACCTTACGCAACAAGGGATGTTCATGAGGGTCTTGTATGGAAGGTAGCACCGCTATGGTGTGCCCTAGCACCATCAAGCCCTTGAGTGAGATGTTGGATATTTATGATCATGTTATTTGTTCTGAGATCAAGCATAGAGATGTTGATTGTGTATATTATCTATGACCGAGCATTAGACATGCTCACATGTGGCCTTTTGAGGTGTGCATTCCAGTTATGTGGATAGTTATTATGTGTAATCATGGAGAAAAATTGTGTTATATTGTCCCTATGTTATGGGACATAGTCATTCAAAAGATTTGTATATGCCTGGCAAGTGTAAACAATTGAGTTATATATGTTGCTCTTATTTCTGGGAAGTTAACTTAGTTGTAAAATTTGAACTTTGAAGCTAGTTCTATGCGATAAAGTTTTATAAAAAAGATGGATTGGTAAAGGAAATTGATCGTGATGGCATGTTTTCTTGTCATATTTGGTAGATGAGTATGGTAATTGTTGTTTACCTCTTTTAATGCTTTAATTTGGTGTGATGAAAGGAAGAAATTTTTTGTTTCTCTGCTATGATTATAGATAATTCCCAGAATGTTATAAGAAATGTATGGATTTAGATGTATCTTGTCAATGGATAATGACATTCGTAGAGGATTTAGCAATAATGTTTCAATTATTTGTGAAAACATTCATATGTGCAAATTGATATTTGTTAAATGAGTTTCAGGGCTAATGCGTGATGCATGTTTTCTTGTCTAGCCTTACGACTTCCAAGAGTAAGTTGGAGCCTAGGGGGAGAGGATGTAGTGCCCCTACCCTAGTCAGCCTTGTAAAATCGGTTTGACCTTGGTTGACTTTTTTATGTGGCATTCTTCGGTGGTTGATTTACCAATATGTAATGTTGTAGTCATATATTATGATTATTGTGTGTACCTGTTAATGTGCTTTCGCAATGATTTTTATGTAAGTTTATTTGCTCTCCTGATTCATGTTATTAATCTCAGAATAACACTTTAATTAAATATATATGTATATGGTGAAAATGGATAACAATAATAACGATATTGAAAGGCTAAATGAATTCAACCACAAAACCCTAGCCTAACAACAACAAAGATCCACCATAACATATGAAGATTACCTAAGACAATGCAAATCAAATGAAATCACAAAGATTATACCATCACATGTCCAATAGGGTTTGGATCTCCATTCTTCCTATCTCCATTGATCTTGCTTGATATATTTGCTCTCAGATTTTATGTGCACAAGAGCTCAACAAAGAATGGAATATGGTTGCAAGTAGGATCGCATATGCCAAGTAGTCAATTGATCAAGTAGTTAGAATGATTGATTAGTCAGGGTTGATAATGAAGGAAGCATCTCCTTATATAGAAAACACTATAAGAAATGGAGGGATAAGATTGAGAGGTGTAAAAGGAGGTCGGCTATGATTAGAGGGTAGGTAAAAGAAATAATAAAATAATGAAAGGGGTAGGTAGTGTATGAATTAAGAGATGAATGACATGTGTCATAGGTAGAAAAGGCTAATGAATTAATTAAATAAATAAAGATTTATTTAATTAATAGTAGAAGTGGGATCAATTAAATAAATAAGATATTTATTTAATTTAGGAAAAGGATAATTTAAATAAATAAATGGATTTATTTAAATGAGAAATAAGGCTAGAAGAGGATAAATGAATTAATTAAATAAATAAAGATTTATTCAATTAATAGAAAAATTAAGCTTAGATAATTAAATAAATAATATTTATTTAATTAGACTGGACAATTTTGGGTGTCTACATTTTGCCTCTCTTTGAGACAATGCGGCTTGTCGCGTTGTTTCAAAGAAGATAATATGAACTGATACAGAGTTGCCCCAAGATGGGAATGATATGCCCACTTGAGAGATTGGATGAAAATGTCTGAAAAGATTGCAGACAATCTCTCAAAAAGAAAGAGAGGCTAGAATGGACTGATCGGATAAAGTGACAGAGTCACGGTATAATGAAGACTGACTTGGGAAATGAGGGCTAGGGCAGTCTATAAGATAGACCACGAGGGAAATACACCCTCATTATCATCTACACCTCCAAGAGATTAGAGTGCAGAGAGAGAAAAGAGCAGCAACAGTCAGCAGTGATGGTGTTCGCCGATTCTAGAGGCGAGTAGAGGCAGGAGAGCCAGTAAGTACCACAAAACCTCCTTGTACTTTGATGCATTTATTGTTGTCATTAATGCATGCTAGATAGGGTAATAAATGTGCGTTTATGTTAGGAAAACGCGTTTGTGTCCAAAAATGTGAATTTGTGTCTTCTAGGTCAAATCAGCAGTTCTGTGATGAACATACGTTGTCGATTGGATAAGCTGCTGAGAGGATACACTCAAGCAGGTCCTCTAGGAAAAACTAGGATAGCAAATAGGGCTAGCATTGACAATTATGTGATAGACCATACGTTTCCAATTCGGAAACTACTCAAGAGGATTCACTCAAGCAGAGGCCCTAGGATAGGATAGATCAAGGCACTTTGTGATGAACAATGAGTACCAAGATATAGTACTTTGTGATGAACAGGGAGTACCAAAATATGAGCAGCACTTTGTGATGAACAGTGAGTGCAAATGTGAGTAGCACTTTGTGATGAACAGGGATTGCCAAACATGTAGTACTTTGTGATGAACAGGGAGTACCACTAGGATAGAAGAAACACTTTGTGATGAACAATGAGTATCAAGATAGAGTACTTTGTGATGAACAGGGAGTACTAAAATATGAGCAGCACTTTGTGATGAACAGGGAGTGCAAATGTGAGCAGCACTTTGTGATGAACAGGGAGTGCAAATGTGAGCAGCACTTTGTGATGAACAGGGAGTGCAAAACACGTAGTACTTTGTGATGAACAGGGAGTACCACTAGGGTAGAAGCAACACTTTGTGATGAACAGTGAGTGTCACTAGGGTAGATAGCAATATGCATTTGGATAAAAAGTAGCATTTTGTGATGAACAGTGAATGCCACGATGACTGACATGATTGATTTGCTTGACTGCAGGAGTATGTGCCTATGTTGGAGTCACGGGAGAGATTCCCATCGACTCAGAGATTGCGACCTACGCTGACAGTTGAGGAGCGAGCTACAATCGAGGCTATGGGATTGAGACATGTTTTGTATGTGCCTGAGTTTCGGGTGAACATGGGACTGTTGACTGTGCTGGCAGAGAGATGGCACTCCGAGACATGTACTTTTCATTTGCCGATGGGGGAGATGATAGGCACCCTGGAGGATGTATACAGGATTCTATAGATACTGATCGATGGGGAGCTGATTCCGTATGATCAAGACGGAGACAGGGATGCCCTTAGACGAGTGTTCCAGGATCTGGGACTGGAGATGAGGGTGGGACATGTGGCATGGGATACCATGACATGGACAGGATTAGCACTACCAATAGTGTTGACGAGAGTTATCAGTGGGTTCCTTTGTCCGGATAGGGTGACACGAGGGGTGGCTAGAGAGGACACAGGGGCCAAGAGAGATGATTTTGGGGTGGGTCCTTCTAGGGCGCAGACTCCGTCGAGGCCAGTCAGCTCTGAGGGAGGGAGTTCATTGTAGCCATAGAGAGCTCCCTATGTATCAATATTGTACCATTTTTGTATGATGATGTAGACACCTGCGGGTGAGTGTAGCCATAAGATTTTGACATCATTGTATCATGACACTTTATATATATATATATGAGATGATTCATCTTTGCGGCGGCTATATGCATGTGTACCTATGTGATGAGATGTTCTTATGTGATGCTTATGATATGGATGCAAATATGTATATGATGAAATACAATATTTGTTCTTTTATGTTTTATATGTTATGCCAATGCAAATGTGAATGTATGTAATGCAAATGAATATGATAATGCAAATGATTATTGTGCTAACAGGTGTTGTGTGCAGGATGTGATGCAGTTGTGATATCTATATGTATGTATGAAATTCTTATATGTGGTAATGCAGGTGCAACTACATGAAATGCAAATGTTTTTGGTGTGTCATTATACTCAGTCATGTGATAGCAGGCTACGTGGACTCGAGAAGGACGATGGAAGTCAATCAAGAAAGGGGGATGAAAGATAGAAGATATGAAAGCGAAAGAGCTT
This sequence comes from Cryptomeria japonica, assembly GCF_030272615.1. Taxonomy (NCBI): domain Eukaryota; kingdom Viridiplantae; phylum Streptophyta; class Pinopsida; order Cupressales; family Cupressaceae; genus Cryptomeria; species Cryptomeria japonica. Next base: position 124,921,855 of record NC_081408.1, on the reverse strand, counting down.
CTTGTGTGTTATCATCATTGAGCTTTATTATGGCAAGTAGGTTATGACAATCGAGGCATATGTTCGACCCAAAAAATCATTGTACCTGTTTGCATGGAGATAAGATAGTCACAAACAAGGAATGCCCTAGTTCACACTAGACTCTCAGTGTCCTCATATCCTTGGACAAGTCATAGCATTATTAAGAGACAATCCACAAACAGCAAATACAAGTAGGTGACGATACCCCATCCTCGCCTTTCTAGTCAAAGACATCCTGGAGATAGAATCTAGAGTCAGAGACATCCTAGAAAAGCTAAAAGATATGTCACCAAAAGATAAAATCAAAAGAAAACCAAGACTCGACACCAACATCCACTGTAGTCCTCAAGTTTAGTGTTTCTTGTCACATGTATAAGTCTTATTTGATTGTGGTCATAATGTTTACTTTCACAAAAAGGATAGATAGCACTGAACCATAATGTTGTCTGAGTCTGTTGAAAGATTTGATTTGGTTGAAGCTCATTGTTGCTGCTATGTCTCATCTGAAACTAATTGAATCCATGAAACTGATACTTTATTGCAGAGAAGATGAAACTTTATTGTGTATTTGTGATGCAAATGTTGCTTTATTGCAGATTGTGTGTGGATAGACTGAAGGAAGCTGGAAGAAACTGTACTCTCGAAACATGTGATGTTCTCAGTTCCACACCCATCACTAGACGTAGGATTTTGCCTTAGCCACAGATAGGATCTGATTTATTATGGATGGAAAGGGATGAAAAGGGAGGTTTATTATGAATGGCTAACAAATCTTGGGTAGATCAATAACAAGCCATGATGGGAATGGGTAAGTTTATTATGGATGAATTGGTCATGAGTTTGTGCAAAGTGAAGTGATGAAAGAGAATCCTGAAGGAGGGAGGAGCAATGTCTCTACACATGGCACTGGTGACCCAATTTTCACCATGGTACTTGCCCAGGGCACCACCGAAGTGGTTTTCACCATTGGACGAAATTATTTCTCTTTACTATTTTCGATTTTTTTAATGTTTTTTGTGTCACCAGGCGCCTGTTTTCCAGGTTTTCACCAAGTAATAATTTTTTTTGTTTTATAAATTTTTTTTGTATTTTTGAAATTTTTGATTTTTTTGTATTTTTTGAATTAGGATACTCTGAAGAGCTATGTGTAAAACCTGCGAAGGTGCATGCTATTGATAGGATCCTCCAAAGGTTCACCTTCTGTAGTTGAGAGCTAATATGCACCAGATCCATATGTTGTTGTAATAATGTAGGGACCAAGCCAGTTTGGTTCGAACTTGCCCTTCTTCTCTCTGTCTTGCTGATTTTTGGTGTTTTCTTTGAGAACCAAATCACCTACCTCAAATGTGTGAGGCTTGACTTTATGATTGTAGTTGTATTGTTCCTTGACTGAATGATGTGTAGCTTGAGTGACTGTCTTCCTTGATAAAGTAATTGAGATAGAATTACTAGTGTGTGGACTACGTTTGCCCATATGCATGTCACCTGAAGAAGTTTGGGCATCCTTGATAACAAAATCCTACGAGGAAGCTCCATTAAAGGTCCGTGATGTATCGCCAAGAGGGAAAGGATGTGCGGAACAAGTGGATGAGTGATGAAGGCTTATGATTGTGAAAAGAAGTGAAAGTAGGATGACATGATGGAGACTTAGGATCAACAAGTATGCTTTTTGATTTGAAATTTTAGAACTTTTGCCCCCAGTTATTTTGATATTAGGGGAGATCAACTCTTGTTCTTTTTTTTTTATAGGAGTTTTATCCTTGACTTTGATTTTTTCAGAGTCCAATAGCTTTTGATTTTGATTTGGAATAAAGGACTTTTCTTTATTATTGACTTTTAGATTTTTCTTTTCAAAGTTTGATTTTTGATCCCCAATGAGTAAGGGCTTTTGCATTTCTTGTTGATCCAAGTCTGGGAGAGGTCTGGAAATGGAATGAGTGGATGATATGGTAAAGCTATGTGAGTATTCAAGAGGTTTGGCAATACACTCAATAGATTCTTTGTTGGAACTACTCTTAGGACTATTGATATCAAGAGTTGCTTGCACCATTGGAGGAGATTTGCATTCAGACTTAGTAGCCACAACACTAGGTGGTTCACACCCAATTCCTTGCAAATTGTTTATAGATTGTTCCTGTAGACTGAATGTCTTAGGAGACAATGAGAGTTGATCAACATGAAATATATACTCACCACATCCCATGTCTTTAAACTTGAACTTTTCTTTGATCTCTTCTTGTTTTGATGTAAAATCTTTCAAGGATTCTGGATCCACATATGCTGATGAAGGAATAGCTTCTCGATTGACTGGGATTGTTATTTCTGACCGAGGTTGCAGATTGTTGCAATATATGAATGGATTTGGATCCGCTTTGACGGTCACTTCAACTCCATTGTGTAGAAACTTGATACATCGATGATATGTAGATGGTACTACGCTCATCTCATGAATCTAAGGACGTCCTAGCAATATGTTGTATGTGAGATCTAGGTCTAGGACTTGACAAACCACATCCTTTGTAACTGGCCCAACTCTGAGAGGTAAGGTGACTGTACCCTTGGATGAACACTCTTCATCATCATATGCTTTGATAGTAATTTTTTTTGTAGAATTCACAGCTTTGTCGGAATATCCCAATTGTTTAATAGTGTTCAATGTACAAATGTTTAGACCTGCTCCTCCATCTATCAGGACTCGTTTGATTCTATGTTTGTGTATGAAGGCTTCAATGCGTAATGGTGTATTATGTGGTTGACTTACGAAGGCGTCATCGGCTTCTATGAATGTAAGGGAGTGTGGAATGGAAAGATATCCCACCATGGCTTGAAACTGGTCCATGTTCAGATCAGTAGGAACAACAGTTTCTCTCAAGATTTTTTCAAGAATGGCTTTATGTGTGGGGGATATGCGTAAGAGCTCAAGGATTGAAATGAGCGCGGGTGTCTTCCCTAACTGTTTTACAAGGTCATACTCAGGTTTGGTTTATGAGGAAGCAGTGTTTTTGGCTGGAGCACCTTGCAAAGTGAATTTACCTCGACGGGTTGTGACATGACATTCAGAGGTAGGTTCGGAAGAAGATCCAATGCCTTTTAAGACAATCTTGGGTCTCTGGGTAGAATTCTTAGGGTTTTTGTCCCTGATGATGATGGTAGAGACGTAATTGTCCATCGAGATGTGATTGATAGTTGAATCATAGTTGTAGGATGCTCTGGTATGGTTGGTTTGATCATCTGTGACTTTAGCTTTTCCTTTGTCATGCTTTGGGAATGGTTCCTTAAACATTTCATGTTCTTGATTGGATGAGTGTCCCTCAATCTCAATGTCACCTCTATCAATGAGATCTTGTATGATGTTCTTCAGTCGATGACAATTTCCTGTCTTATGACCCTTGCTCTTATGAAATTCACAATATTCATCATCATTCCACCAATTTGGTTTAACCTTTGGTTCATATGGAGGAAAATCTAGAATAGTGATTACCTTGTTTGCCACTAGCTTTTTGAAAACTGACTCAAGTGGTTCTCCCAATGGAGTGTACTTCCTTCATGATTTAGAAGTTGTTTGAGTATTCATCTGATTGTTTGTAGAGATTGATCTGGAAAAAATGAATTTTGGTTGCACTGTGTTGGCATCAACAACACCATCATTGACTGTGTTCTTGTTTTTGATTCCAAAATCTTGGCTTGTCTTTTCCTTTAAAGTCATCTTTGTTTTCCTTGAATATCTTAATGACTCCTTGTTCAATTAGGACCTTTTCTGTCGCTAAGCCTTTTTCAATGACGTCCTTAAAGGTGGACAAACAAGCTTTCCTTAAGTCATAACCAATCTCTTTGTTAACTTTTTGGGTGAACATTTCTACCATTTGTTTTTGTGGAATTTCACAAGAGCATCTGCTAGCTAGATTCCTCCATCTTTGTAAAAATGATGCAAAAGACTCTCCCTCTTTTTGCTTGGTGTTGCACAAAGTAGTGCCTGATATGTTTGTCTCTATGTTGTAGGAGAAATGTTGAATAAATGCCTCTGCTAAGTCACCCCATGACTTAATACCAGGTGGAAGTTGGGAGAACCATTCCATAGCTTGATCGCCCAGGCTTTGTGGGAATAATCCCATCAAATATGTCTCTTCTGCTGCTACCTCAATGCAAGCTGTGAAAAACTGTCTTATGTGTGCCTTAGGATCCCCTTTTCCTCTATACTTATCAAACTTAGGCATCACAAAGTATGTAGGAAATGGAGGCATTGGAATGCTTTTGTCAAATGGATAGGGACATATGTCTCTCATTGTGTGTGTTGGCTTTGGTGTATTTATGTCCTCCATTTTGTTTTGTAAGTCCCTGATTTGTTGCTCCAAATTGCTCTTAGGTGGAGATCGACTTCTTGGACCATACCCCATGCTTGAGGCACCAATTGGAGGAGGAGCATGTTGCATATATGGATGATATTGATCATACACATGTTCATATGGAGGAGGTCTATAGTGATGCTGCGTATATGGACCACTTGGTATAGATTCATGTTGAGGAATGAAATATCTATTTTGTCCATATATAACATACTCTACATGCATGTCATGTTCTAATGTGTTGCCCCCAAATTTGACACGGGGTTTCCTTGTGTCCAAATTTTGAGCATGCCTTTGAATATCCAATTGCTTTGGTGGTTGATCCTTAGCATTGGTATGTGATTGAGCATATCTGTCTGCATAAGACTTCCATAATGGCCTGTGAAGGTGAGTATCATATGCTTGACCATGTGTGTATGGGACCTCTGATTTTTGAAACAAAGATTATGGTGATTCAGGCACCATATGTGGTCCTTTATTTCCTCCACTATTAGGTCTCCTTTGATCCATGTTGGAGTGAGTTTGTTGTAAAGGTCGATTTTCCATTATTTGAGACATGTCAAAATCATGAGGTATCTTGGCTCCACTTTGTGCCATCATTTGTAAGAAGTATTGTCTATCCCTCCTCATTATTTCCTCAACCAATCGATTGAAATGGGGATTCATAATGGATTCTTCCACATCTGCTGAATGTACGAAAAATTTGTCCATATTGTCATTATGTGTAGCATTGTTGTTTGTAGTGTCCATGTTCTCAACATTTGGAATGTTTCTATAGGCATCCATGTCAGGTAATGTAGTATGATCAAAATTGAAAAAGATATCATTGTCATACTCATAAGAACTCATGTTTGCGGACTCTTGAGCCTCTTTAGTTTCTCTCCTAGATTTTTGAAGATGAGTTTCAACCATGAACTAGGTATTGACCGAGATGTGTGAGACTAGATAAAAAATGGAAAATTATGGAAGATCAAGAGTTGGATGGAATGTAAATGAATATGAGGTGTACTTGCAATGTCCAAAGTGTAAGACCAAGTATGTGTGTAGTAGAGCAGGTGTGACTTCCAAAGAGAGGATAGTTTCTCTTGATGAGGTAAGTTGACCTTGACTCTAAGTAAGACCAAATGAGACCCAAAGGTGATAGACCTTGATGAGGGACCACTTAGCAAAATGTTGTTATATGTAGTGTGTTGACAAAGTATAGTGAGGACAAGCAAGTGACCTTTTGACTCAAGTTTAGACAAATGTAAATTTAATGCAAGATGTAAAGCAATAATGGACTTTGTGAGACCCAAAGACAAGTTGAATGCTAGATGAAAACCTAGAGAAACAACCTAGGAAGCTCAAGAATTCCAAAACTGATTGCTCTTGTTTGCTAGACTATAAAATTTTTCCAATTTGTGAAGTTGTTGGTTGTGACCAAATTTGAATGTTTGACTGTTTTTCGTGACAAGAGGACACAATGTTTATGAGGACTCAATGTTTGCAAATGTTTAGACTCAAAATGACTCCAAGAAAAGTGTGTTGTTTGATGTAAAAATATTTTTCATACACTTGAAGACACAAAAGACACAATGTTTTGCTGTTTGGTTTTGAATGTTTTGAATTTTTAAAATAAGTCAAGCACAATTCTTATGGCTGGCCAAGACAATAGTTGTTGATCCCACATGGGGTTTTACCCCCGAGGCTATGTTATTCAGAGTGGATACTTAGATGCTTGACCTCACTGGCTCCACCCTCGGCACTCACTTCTCGGGTCAACCAAGCATTAGTCCCCATGAAAACTCCCCGTGGCGAACTTTGTATCTCTACTAAGAACCGTATGTGTGTGGGCTGCTACCAGAGGTCCGACCTCCTGCCCCAACAACTAGAAGGATTTGGGCTTCTAAAACAAAAAGGTGCTAGTAAGGGCATCCGCTCGTGTGGCCATACATGCGACACTTTCAGCTCTGTAAATATAGAAGGCTCCCAGCTGGTAGGGGTTACGCCCTACAACTGATCAAATAAATTTGATCAAACGGGTTTATGGGGAGACATAGTGTCGGTATGAACTAATCAGCACACGTTATTCATAGTTTTCACCATGAATACAGTTATTTACAGTGGTTTGGAAGAAGATGGCTTTTCTTTTTCTACCACTTGGGTTGTTCTCTTCTCACTAGTAGTCCTAATGACCACACCGGAAGATAGGCCCTCTAAAGATTAAACAAAAAGAGCCTATTGCTCAAGACACAAAAGACAATGATTCAATTTTAGTGCACCAATTGAAGTGTTTGCTAGTCTATGAAAACAAGGCACACAATAAAAATCCAAAAACCCTTGTCAAGAACCTACAACAAAGATTTATTAGTAGTTTGTATTGTTTCAAATGATCACCCCTTCCTGCAAGCACACAAGTTAGGTAAATTTTAGATCCAAAAGACTTTGTGAAATAGGGGCCTTCAACAATACGTTTTGTTGACCAATTCAAAGATCTGATTCATCATAAAAAAGACCACCTGTAAAATTTCAAGAGATTTCCAGAAATGTAAGAAAATCCAAAAAATTTGCTAATTTGCTCCAAAAATTAATTTTTTATGAAAAATCATAAAAAATTCATATAAAATGTAAAATCGATCCAAAAAATCTGAAATTTTTACTAGAGAGTTCTGATGGCCTTCCAAACCTACATAAAAAAATTTCTGCAACAAATCCAAGCTATTTGTGAAATATGAGTAAAATAATACAAAACCCTAAATTTCAAAGATCTGATTTTCTAGGAATGATTTTGCATCAAATTTAAAATCACAAAGAACAAATCCTGTGTATCATTCTGAGACATTTCAAAAAATGTAAGAAAATCCAAAAAATTCGCTAATTTTCTCTCAAAATTAATTTTTTATGAAAATTCATAAAAATTTTATATAAACTGACAAATGATCTAAAAAATCTAAAATTTTTACTAAATCCTTCTAATACTTTTCCTAACTTTCACAAAAAATTTATGTCAAAATTCAAAGCCGTTTGTGAGATCTGATCAAAATAAGGAAAAACCCTAATTTTTAAAGATCCAATTTTTAGGGAAATATTTTGCATCAAAATTAAAATCACAAAGAACAGATCCTATGTATAATTATGAGAGATTTCCAAAAATGTAAGAAAATCCAAAAAATTCTCTCATTTGCTCTCAAAATTAATTTTTTATGAAAAATCATAAAAAATTCATAGAAAATGAAAATGTGTGCCAAAAATTCTAAATTTTGGATTGAGAGCTCCTGATACTTTCTTCAACTTGCAAAAAAAATTTGGTGCAAAATTTCCTATCCGTTTGTGAGATATGGTCGAATCTCTCCAAGATCTTGATTTTATGTCCAAAACCCTAGCTGCACAAGATTATTCTCCAAATTGTTTTACAAAACAACAATATAGGGTTAGAAAAATCTACAAAAAACACAGATCTAACAAAAATCCATGTCCCACCGGGTGTGCCAAAATGTATATGGTGAAAATGGATAACAATAATAACGATATTGAAAGGCTAAATGAATTCAACCACAAAACCCTAGCCTAACAACAACAAAGATCCACCATAACATATGAAGATTACCTAAGACAATGCAAATCAAATGAAATCACAAAAATTATACCATCACATGTCCAATAGGGTTTGGATCTCCATTCTTCCTATCTCCATTGATCTTGCTTGATATATTTGCTCTCAGATTTTATGTGCACAAGAGCTCAACAAAGAACAGAATGTGGTTGCAAGTAGGATCGCATATGCCAAGTAGTCAATTGATCAAGTAGTTAGAATGATTGATTAGTCAGGGTTGATAATGAAGGAAGCATCTCCTTATATAGAAGACACTATAAGAAATTGAGGGATAAGATTGAGAGGTGTAAAAGGAGGTCGGCTATGATTAGAGGGTAGTTAAAAGAAATAATAAAATAATGAAAGGGGTAGGTAGTGTATGAATTAAAAGATGAATGACATGTGTCATAGGTAGAAAAGGCTAATGAATTAATTAAATAAATAAAGATTTATTTAATTAATAGTAGAAGTGGGATCAATTAAATAAATAAGATATTTATTTAATTTAGGAAAAGGATAATTTAAATAAATAAATGTATTTATTTAAATGAGAAATAAGGCTAGAAGAGGATAAATGAATTAATTAAATAAATAAAGATTTATTCAATTAATAGAAGAATTAAGCTTAGATAATTAAATAAATAATATTTATTTAATTAGACTGGACAATTTTGGGTGTCTACAATATATATATATATATATATATATATATATATATATATATATATATATATATATATATATATATATATATATATGTTTGTGAGACTCATGGTTGCAGGAGATTGCAGGTACAGTACCATCTAGGTGCAAGGTTCGTCTTCACCTGGATTCACAGATTTGAGTGTACCTCTTTGGTCCTTAGAGTTTGGAATAGGTGGTCGTAAAACCCTCATTTTACCCTAGTCGTGCTCAAGTGAGCATCGTTAATAGTTAGTCATCCGTTGGTTTCCCTTTTTGTTTGGGATTGCGGGTCGTGTATCTGGTTGACTTTCTTGGGTTGTGTGCTTTGTGTGTGGTAAAATTGAGTATTTAATCCTAAGTAATTAATTTGATTTAATTTGTGTTTATGCATTGTAATTAAGGAACTAAATTAAATAGGTTTCTTTTATGCGATTAATCATTAATTAAAAATTGCTTTATTCATGTTTGTAGCAAGTTCCATTTAAAGATTATTTTAAATGATGAATTTATCCAGTTTATGCTTTTTGAAAGGAAAGATTTAATTTATTCTAAGTAGAAATAATTTAACCTATTTGGCATTTTGGAAATAGAAAGGTTAATTTCAATTATTTGAGAAAATCAATTTATTATATAAGCAAGTTTGATTAATGGTTATTTTCAAAATTGTAAATTAAAACATTTGAATGCATTTTGGGAGAAAGGTTAAATAGAACTGAAAAATTGAAAATATAAAATATTTTGCCCTCATTAACATTTTGAAATATAAATGTTAATTTTTGTTAGAATTGAGAAAATTAAAAATTAATGAGGGAGAGAAGCATTTTGATTTTTAATTAGAAATGAATTTTTAATTGTGTAAAAATATTTTTACCCTAAAAATGAGTCTTGGTCAAAAATAGTTTTTAACCTATTTTTTGGGGGTTTTTTTAGGAGAGATACTTTTGGATGAAAAAAATAAATTGGGGAAAGTTTTTTGGGGCATTTTGTGGAAGGATTTTGGGTATTTTGTAGGTGGAGCTCATCTTCAACACCTCCAGGATAGCATTCAAGGTTGGCATTTGGTTAACCCTTTTATTTTTTGTTGAAATCTGCCTGAATCCATTTCTTCATTTTGGGAAAGAAATGATGTGTTAAATTTAATATTTTGTGTGTATATGGGAGTTGGAAGAAATCCGAAATTCCTTTTTGAATCTTGCAATTTGGTTTGTAGATTGTTAAATTAGATGGATTTCATGCTTTTAGATTAAGTAGATTTGCTAATTTTACCTTGAGAGGGGTTATGCTAGCAAAATTTCTCTAGCATGGGTTGCCTGGAAATGAAATGTTTCTTTTAAAAATGGCTGGATCCATTCTTTGTTTTATCTCAGAAAATTTCTGAGTCTATCTTATTGCATTTATATGTGTTAATCTCTTTTTTTTAATTTTCTAGAAAATAAATTTCAGTCTCTGTATGAGACTGTGAATAAATGAAATCTGGGGTTTTCATTTTTCTTTTAATGTTTGTATAAAAAAAAATAAAAAATGATTAAATAAATAAAATGAAATTTATAAAGTAATTTAATGGCGGATTTAGGGTTTGGAGGGTTGAGGAGCCAAAGATCAACCCATCCCCCCCTACCCTCCGCAAGCTCGTAGTTGTGAGGTCTGCGACCACATTGGTGGTTGCAAAAGCCTACGACCACAGTGTGGCCGCAGAAGCTTGCAACCCCACTGTGGCCACAGGGACCTGCAACCCCATGGCGGCCACAAAGACCTGCGACCCCATGGTGGCCGCAGAGTCCTGCGTCCACAGTGTGGAGGCCGCGGGTCTGCGTCCACATTGGTGGCCATAGTCTCCATGGCTAGGGCACAACCTCCACTCCCTTGGAGGGAGGTGGGGCCCACAGTTGCCCTATTTTTTTTTATATAAAAAAAAAATTCTATTGCCTTTTACGATGTGGGTTATATAAAAAGCTTTTAATATATTTTATTAAAAGTTTTAAAATAGTTTTTTTTAATTATTAATTATTATTTAGTATATATTTTATTAATTTCAGATATACATATATATATATATATATATATATACATATACATATATATATACATATACATATATATATATATATACATATATATACATATATATATATATATATATATATATATATATATATATATATATATACTAATTAATATTTAATTTGTATTTTTCTATATGTATGCAAGGAAATATCAATTTATTTAGAAAATGAACATCGATTTTGATTTCTCTTAAAATGCATGTTTCCATTTTTGGAAAGTGTATATCTGTGTTGTAAAAGATGAAATTAGATTATTGTTTTTGATCAAAGATGGAAATGATGTTTTATTTTGAAAATGCATATCGTATTTTTAGTCGATTAATGTTTATTTAATTATATTCTTGTGAATTTGGTTTGGAAACTCATAATGACGAATTTATGTTATTGTATGATGCTAATGAACTATAGTGAGTTACTAAACCATCAATGTCATGAGAAAAGGTAGATAGATAGAACTCAAATTAGACAAATTAGAAAACTGGATCAATTGTTGTGTGTAAACAATAGGAAAGAAGATTGTCTTTCCAATCTATGCCTAGGCATGTTTAATTTTATGTATTCGCATTTGCTTAAGAAATGGCAAGTCTGTGATTTTGTTTTGTTGGACACTATCGTATGATTGATTTGGGTACCTGCTTATGTCCTTGATCTCGAGTTTTGACTATTTTCATGTGACGGTTTTGTATCCAGTCATGTCCTTTATGTGAGTGCTGAAATGTTGGTATGTGGCTAACCATAGTTGGTCATGTCTCTAGTTAGAGTACCATCAGTCAGTGCACCTCGTATGAAGCCTTGTTTGGCCAAGTGGGTAATCCTACCGTATTGAACTTCGTATGCTTGTCCTAGTGTATACTTGGGTTTTAGGAGTTTATTTGATTGCGTTCGCTAGTATGTTGTTGTGTTGTCCTTGATAGGAGCACTGTTGTGGAGTCGTCCTCTTGTTTATGACCTTGTTAGAGCCTGATATTCATGTTAGACGATGGGTTGCTTATGATGGGTTGTGAAGACGTAGTTTCACGGATGCTCTATTTGATCTTTGTATTTGCTTCTTATTATGTTCAATTGGGTCCTTTTTCCTATTCAGGGATCCTTCATGTATCTATTGGACCGATGTGGTCGTATGTATTATTGGTTTATGTACACCTTGATAGCAGGATGTAAATGATGTGAACCTTATGTATTCTTCACCCTTTTAATTATCAGGGGGGTCTTGCAATTGAGCAGACCCAGAGATGTAGCCCACTAGGGGTGAACTCCGATACCATTTTGGTGTTATGTGGTGTTTATGTTCTTTTGTTTCCTCTTTAATTTAACATGTATGGATGGCATTATGTTAAAATGTGTAATGTGGATTAGATGAAGTTAATCATAAATGCATGTATGTAATCTCATTAATGCAGTAATTTAAACCATGAAGAATGTAAATTTGAAGAATGGATTGTATTCATTTTTTAATAATGCAATTAAAGTATGCTTGGAAAGCATTCGTTAGTTTATTATGAAATTAAAGTTTGTAATGAAATTAGATGCATGACTTATGTTTTAATGAAATTTTGGGTGAAATGTATGGTTAAAATTTTAATGAATGAAGTTATCATGTTATCTATATCTTTAACCTTAATGGGTGAACTCATCATGTTATCTATATTTTAAACCTTAATGGATGAACTCATCATGTTATCTATATCTTTAACCTTAATGGGTGAACTCATCATGTTATCTATATTTTTAACCTTAATGGGTGAACTCGTCATGTTATCTATAATTTTAATTTACCGAACGAATTATATCCTTGTTTAAAATAATAACTTGAAATTAAGTTAATCAGCTTAATTGGGTTAATTAGTGTGGGTTGAGTTAAGTGTTGAGTCAAGTAATCACGTTGGGAAACCCTTTAGGTGTTAGTTATGCCTTTTGCTGTGTTATCTGATCTTATGACAACTTTTTGTTACATCATGTTGTGTTTTATAAACTCTAAAAATAAAAATAAATATTTGCACTCTATTCTTGAGTTTTAGCCTTATCCCTTCGGGGTTTTGTTTTAATTTAATTATCAACATTAAAATCCCTATTGCAATCTAATTCTTTTTAAGAATTTTAAGCAAGGCATTTTCTTTGGAAATCCATTTTCATGGATAAGGATTGCATACTTAGATGAGCAAAGAAATGGCCATGTTCTTGTTCCTAAAGATTTAATATTTCAAACAATCACCTTCATTATCAATATTAATATAATTCACACACACACACACACACACACACACACACACACACACACATATCTCTGTGTGTGTGTGTGTGTAAAAATATATGTATATATGTGTAGACGTATAAAAATGACTATATTCCTAAATGAATATTTAATGTTCATTTTATTCTCATTCCTCTATTTACTTAAATCTAATTTAATTAAATCATCCACATTCCTTTATTTGATTAAATAAATTATTCAATTTATTTATTTAAATTCACTCAAACCTTTCACATCATTTAATTGAATAAATCATTTTATTTAATTAAATCCTTTCTCTCTACTTTTAATTAAATTTACATTTAATTAAATAGTTCACCCCAAATAAATAAATCTAATTTATTTAATCCTCCACTTGCAACCATAATTAAAATAAAGCAATTTATATTAATTAAATCCTATTATCCCTCACCTACTTGCATTTTCCTACATCTCCCACTTGCCTCCTAACCCTCTTTCTAGATTCTTCTAGAACCCATCTAATCCTAATCAATTAGCCTAAACCCTTCAATTATCCCATTTCCCTAAATTTGAGGATGTCACTTCTCAAATTTGAAGTAAAGTCTTCCAAAGGCATTAAAGCCTTTATGCCTTCAACAAGCTAACTTGTTGAATACCCCCAAATTTGGAAAGACTCTTACAAATTTGTCCCCAAAGTCTTTCAAATTATTAATGGATAACTAACCCTTTGTGGCATGGTTAGAGACTTTTTTCCTAACTCAACCCTCATCTAACCCAGGGGTCTCATCAAGCATTCATTGCTTTGACCATGGTTATCTCCTTAACCCTTGCACAAGAGTTTATCCTTTGGATAAAAGCTTTACCCAATGGATAACCTTAACCTTACCTTAACCCTTACCTCCTAAGGTAACCATGAGGTCTTCTCAAGCATTTAATGCTTCTTACACCTCCTCTCAAGCAGTCTTATGTTCACAATTATCACCATTTCATTGGTGAGAATTGCAAACATGGATTGATAACTTTCAATCCTGATCCTTGATAAGATCATCCAATCATGACCATCCATTGCCTTGTTTCTCCTATAAATAGAGCCCTCATCCCTCCATTTTGATCATCCAAGTCTTTAGCATCATACTTATACTCATTTTTAGCAAGCATATTAGCCTCTCTTTGTAATAGAAATAAATATAATAATCATTTTAGAAGCATTTCTATCATCTTAGTTTAAATCATATCACTAGTATATCATGTTAGGATATTATTTCACTAATCTTGTCATCTTATCATCTAGTTTAGTTCATTTGTTAAGAATCATGCATAGAAAGGATGCATTCATACTTATATTGATAAAAAAGCATCCCTCATTCTTACAATTGTCATCCCTAAGTCACTTTGCTCAGTGATCTGAGAGCAAAGGCATTGGCTTTTGGGTCTTGGAAGATAGAGAGCAATGGAACACCCCTTGGGAAGTTGAGTTATTCCTCATAGCTCCATAACTTGCACCAAGAGTCCCATTGGTGTGTGGGCAAGTCTTTGAATAATTTTCATAATTTCATTTTCGTTGAACCGCTTTCCCTGCATACATTTCTGGCGCCCACCGTGGGGCAAACCCCATTTATCAAATCAATTTTTGAATAGGATTAACTTTGCAGGTACGCGGGAAATGAGAATCGACAAGGAGAGAACATTTCCTAGTGCATCCAATCGACACTTTAGCGCATCTGGTCTACTGTTTAGCGCGTTGGACTCATCTCTTAGCATGTAGGAACCCATCTTTAGCGCATAGCCTTTTTAATATTTCCTATAGCTTTTAGCACCTGAATTTAACAGTCCAGTGCATCAGGCAAACAGTTCAGCATGTCAGGTCTTTTTGATAGCGCATCGCAGGTTTTCTGTAGCGCATCCAATGCATTTTGTAGCGCATCACAGACAGAAACCAGGAAATAAATTGTAACAGAAACCTCAAATTAGACTTGTGGAAGTCCACAAAACCATCTTTTTTGCTAACTAATTTATTGGTTATTTTCAGGTAACTAACAGTTTGATTGCAGGTTGTGGAGTTTTTTTATTTAAAGCTAGGATTGAAGTAGTTTGAATTTTACTAACTTTGCTAAGTTAGTTAAAAATTAAAATTTCTTTCTGTAGTCACATAAATCTGTCCATTTTAATTAAATGAACATTTGCCATTGATTTGATTAAAAACCCACTAGCCAACAGTTAATTAAATTAATATTTAATTAATTCATCTTCAAACATTCTCCTATTAATTAAATAAATTATTCAATTTATTTTAATTAGTTCATTATATCAAAATCACAATCAATTAAATGAAAAAATTCTATTTATTCATTTAACCCCCTTTCCTCTTTTAAATAAATTAAATAAAACATTTATTTAAATCATTAAATCCCCCCCACTTGCATTCTCCTAAAAATGCAACTTGCAACCACAAATTGAAATAAATTAATTTTATTTTAATTAAAATCCTATTTTCCCTCACCCACCAAATCCACTTGCACTCCTAAACCCCCTTCTAGATTCTTCTAAACTCTTCCCAATTAACCTAATCCATCCCCTAATTATTGTCACATTCCTAAGCAACTTGGATTCACTTCTCAAAGACTTCAAAGTCTTTGAAAAGCATTAAATGCTTTGTGTGTTCAACAAATTAACCTCTAAAGTCTTCCAAACCACTAATGGCTCTTACATGACCATTTTTGGTTAATTCCACTTGCACCCATGGTTAAGGACTTTAACCCTTAACTCAACCCTCATGTGACCCATGTGTCTCCTCAAGCATTTATTGGTTTGATCATGGTTATCCCTTTAAACCTTTGCACGAGAATTTACCCATTGGATAAATTCACTCAACCTAACCTTGACCTTAACTCCCAAGTTAACTCTCAGGTCATGTCAAGCATTTAATGCTTATTCCCTCTCCTCTCAACTCATCTCATGTTGACACTTGTCATCCTGAGATTGGGTTGAAAGCCCTCACATGGATTGAATACCATTCAATCCTGACCCTTGTTGAGATTACTTAATCTCAAACATCCATTGCTCCATTTTTCCTATAAATAGAGCCCATTTCTTCATAATCCAGATCCTAAAAACTTGTATGCATCTAAGTTATAAATAATTTTAAAGAGCATTTAGCATATTTTAGTCATATTCACCCTTTTGGTTAAAAATCAACAAATAGCATTTAGATAATTCATCTTTCTTTGGTTATTAAGCTTGCATTTGCATACTTTTCATAATCATCTACAATCTTGAATCTCCATAAGGCATCCATAGTGCAAAAAGCTGCTGAGAGCTACACTAATTTGGAACTTGGAGAGGAGAAGAACAAGGGAGAAGGAGCTAAGACCATGTTAAAAGGAATTTGGAGATTCCTTGTTGTATTTACTTCCATAGTTAAATATTTTATCATGTTTTTAGTGTCTCTTTTGATATGCCTGCTTAGACTTACTTTTGGTTGATTAACACTAACGTTTGTCTCTTGTGTTTTGTATGTTATTCCACCACAGATTTTAGTCTAATAATTGTCCATTTTGCAGTGCATCATTTGGTGAACCCGACGTGAATCGAACACGCAACCGTCTGAACCTTGTGGTCCAATTAGAACAATCTTTATTAGAAATAAAGAAATAAATCTTTATTAGAAGAATAAAAGCATTATTCTTTGGATAATGAATTTATTCACTCAACCCAACCTTGACCTTAACTCCCAAGTTAACTCTCAGGTCATGTCAAGCATTTAATGCTTATTCCCTCTCCTCTCAACTCATCTCATGTTGACACTTGTCATCCTGAGATTGGGTTGAAAGCCCTCACATGGATTGAAAATCATTCAATCCTGACCCTTGTTGAGATTACTTAATCTCAACCATCCATCGCTCCATTTTTCTTATAAATAGAGCCCATTTCTTCATAATCTAGATCCTGAAAAATTGTATGCATCTAACTTATAAAGAATTTTAAGGAGCATTTAGCATATTTTAGTCATATTCACCCTTTTGGTTAAAAATCAACAAATAGCATTTAGATGATTCATCTTTCTTTGGTTATTAAGCTTACATTTGCATACTTTTCATAATCATCTACAATCTTGAACCTCCATAAGGCATCCATAGTGCAAAAAGCTGCTGAGAGCTACACTAATTTGGAACTTGGAGAGGAGAGGAACAAGGGAGAAGGAGCTAAGAGCATGTTAAAAGGCATTTAGAGATGCCTTGTTGTATTTACTTCCATAGTTAAATATTTTATCATGTTTTTAGTGTCTCTTTTGATATGTCTGCTTAGACTTACTTTTGGTTGATTAACACTAACGTTTGTCTCTTGTGTTTTGTATGTTATTCCACCACAGATTTTAGTCTAACAATTGTCCATTTTGTAGTGCATCATTTGGTGAATCCGACGTGAATCGAACACACAACCTTCTGAACCTTGTGGACCAATTAGAACACTCAACCCTCATGTGACCCATGTGTCTCCTCAAGCATTTATTGCTTTAACCATGGTTGTCCCTTTAAACCTTTGCACAAGAATTTACCCATTGGATAAATTCACTCAACCCAACCTTGACCTTAACTCCCAAGTTAACTCTCAGGTCATGTCAAACATTTAATGCTTATTCCCTCTCCTCTCAACTCATCTCATGTTGACACTTGTCATCCTAGGATTGGGTTAAAAGCCCTCACATAGATTGAATATCATTCAATCCTGACCCTTGTTGAGATTACTTAATCTCAAGCATCCATTGCTCCATTTTTCCTCTAAATAAAGCCCATTTCTTCATAATCCAGATCCTGAAAACTTGTATGCATCTAAGTTATAAAGAATTTTAAAGAGCATTTAGCATATTTTAGTCATATTCCCTCTTTTGGTTAAAAATCAACAAATAGCATTTAGATAATTCATCTTTCTTTGGTTATTAAGCTTGCATTTGCATACTTTTCATAATCATCTACAATCTTGAACATCCATAAGGCATCCATAGTGCAAAAAGCTGCTGAGAGCTACACTAATTTGGAACTTGGAGAGGAGAGGAATAAGGGAGAAGGAGCTAAGAGCATGTTAAAAGGCATTTGGAGATGCCTTGTTGTATTTACTTCCATAGTTAAATATTTTATCATGTTTTTAGTGTCTCTTTTGATATGCCTGCTTAAACTTACTTTTGGTTGATTAACACTAACGTTTGTCTCTTGTGTTTTGTATGTTATTCCACCACAAATTTTAGTCTAACAATTGTCCATTTTGCAATGCATCACTTTCATTTCTTGTTTAACTAAAACTGAACTCACATTTTACTTTGGGCATCTAAAAAGAACAACAAGAAGAATATTTCTTGCTTTCTTAGCAGAAAATTTTCATTTTCAGCATCTAAAAAGAACCAAGCAACTTTTATTTTTGCAAAAAGCTTTAAAAAGAACCTCACCATCCTTTGGTGTTTAAAAGGATCAATTTTTAATTTTTGCAAAGTAAAAGAACCTCACTTGTCAAATTTTATTTAAGGTAAAAGAGGGAAATTCTTCCCCTTTATCGATTTATTTTTGTTGACCAAGTCAAAATCTTTGCTTTGTTGACCAGGTTTCTTTTCACTAGATTAGACAATCATTGATTTGGAGCAATAAAATAAACACCATTCTTTCTGGAGCAATATCTCCATATAGATTTTAGCAAATCATTGCGATAAAAGGATAAAAAGAACACTTGGTGCCTTGCTTTGAAAGTGGAAGGTATATGCTCTCCCTTTAACTGGGTGATCAAAAAGCCAAACCACTCTTACACTTTCAGTGTTTTTAAGCATTTAAATCCTTTAGCAGGCCTGCACTCTCGAGGAGTTAACAACTCTTAAAGCCATTCTTTGGCCAGTGTGAGGGGAACGACCTAAGTGGGGAATGACTTTGATGCCAAGTGTTCTAACCCACTATAATCAAAGTTGGAAGGTGACGAAAGTCCCTTTCAACGGTTGCACGTAGCGATTAGCCTTCCCCCAGTATCTTTACGATACATAAAGCCTTTTTTCTAAAGGTTGGGAAGCCTCCTGAGAGATTTTATCACTGATGGACAAATAGGAAGCCATGAATAGGAAGCCTGATTACAAACCTTAGCATTGGAAACCTTGAGCCGAGTTAGTATCCAGACATTTGCAATATCATAGTGCAAGGGTGGGGAAGAATCCACCCCCAAGATTACTCACCATATATCTCCCAAGATAACTACTCAATTGTGAAGCAATTCACTTTGAGTTAATTTCTGGCAAAAGGCAAAAAAATGGGTGCCCCCTAGGGGGTGACAAGGCTGTTTGAGCTGACGGAGTATCGAGACTAGTGGGCTATGGTATTGTTAATGACCCTTGAATAAAGAGTGACTGAATTGTATTTTCTGTATCCAAACCTGTCAAAACACTGGGGATTTGAACACATCCTCGTAGAATATACACTCTTTGTTTAGACTAAGCAAAATGGTTCTCTCTTTCATGATGTGTTTTCATTTCATACTTCAAAAAATCATCCATCACAATTGAGAAAAAGTTCAAAAATCACAGAAAAACCACCAAGTCAAAATAGCTAGGATAGTTTAGCGCGTAAGAGCAACATCTTAGCGCTTTGGAACCATCTTTCAGCATGTGCAAACTTTAACATAGCACATTAGTTCTAAATTTTAGCGCATAAGCAATCCCAACATTCAACCGTTCAAAACTTAGCGCTTATTGAAAACAGCCTAGCGCTTTAGAGCAACAACTTAGCACGTTGAGATGAAATATTAGCACGTTGAGGTCAAAAGTTAGCATGTTGGTAGGACATATTAGTGCATGGCTTTCAAAACTAGATCAAAAGCAAACAGTCCAAGTTAGCACATCAAAAGGGTAGCTTAGTGCATTGAGATCATTCTCTAGCGTGTTGAAAACATTTGGTAGTGCATTTGGTCTCTGGCTTAGCGCATAGCCGAAACTGAGAAAACAAAGAGCAAAACATAAACTTTTTTTGAAAATTCTCAAAAACAGTTTAGGAAGCCATTTTTTTCCTAACTCAAAATCCATCAGGCAAAAATTCAAAATTAGAGTATCAAAACTATTCCAATAACGAGATTTTATTAGAATGAAGTTTTCAAAATCCAAAAACTAGTCAAAGGATAAACACATTTTTCCTATAAGAATCAGGTAACATCATCACACACATCAAAAGGTCCTCAAATCAAATGGATTTTATCCCAAAAACATACTTGTTTCAAACTAAAGTTGTCAAATCGAGTTTCTATATCGGGAAAGCTCTTATTCCATAACATTTAACGCACTTTGTCGTGAGGGGGCATCTAAACCTTCATTTGATAAAAGTAGACTTTAGGTTCCAAACAAGATAAATCCAAAACAAAGCAAAGGAAACCATTGATCATCTGTGCATGACTACTCCTCATATTCTAAGAAGAAAGAGCATTTATCACAACACTAAGTTAAGGAAACAACAACCTAGTTCTCAAAAACTTCCTAAACGAAATAGGTTTCTATACATCAATCACCAACTCTTAAAATCTCATCAAACATTCCTCCGTCATATGCGCTTATATCTTCAAGACAAAACAAACGAATTTGACGAGGAACCATTAAGGAGTAGAGCATTCTGTCAAAAAGAAGCATTCAGCCAATGCTTGAATCACAGAGGAAAAATCAACCTGGCTTTCTTCCCAGAAGTTTACATCACCTACAACACACCTCGAGTAGAGCCACCAACACCAGAACAAGACATAGAAGAGGAATTTATTCCCTTCATCACATAAAGTTTCTACTAGATGCCAACTATCACTCGCTCTCAATGAAACAAACAAAGAGAAACACAACCAGAGTCCAGTATGGGGCAACGATTATCAAATCCCTTCGACTATCCAAATCTAGAAGACACAGAGATCACTGAAGAACTCCTTCCGGAATGCCAAGAAAGTGCCTCGTTCCAAAGACTCATAGAAAGACTCATAGAGGCTGACAAAGAAAAATATCTACTCATGCTCACAAGCAAAGGAGTTAGGATTCCAAAAGACTTTGATTCAAACACTTTTAGAACAAGGTCTCGATTCTATACTTATCAAGAACAACAAATAGAAGAGGACACATGCAACGCTGAACAAAACATACCCGAGCAAAACATACCTGAGCAAAACATCCTTGAGCAAAACATACCGCTACACACGCCATTCCAAACTAGAAACAATGAAAAGGAAGAACTCTTCCCTCGGAAAACAAAAGCACCCTTGGTTGCTCTCACACAACAAATACAAATGCTGCAAAAGCAAATGCAAGACATGCAACAAGGATCAACAGTATGATATTCCTTGAATGAAATTTGTCCTTATCCTTTTGATAGAAGGTTAAACATGGTACCTTTTCCCCCAAATTCAAACATTCCCAAATTTGACAAATATGATGGGAAAAGCGATCCGCGTGATCATGTCCGGGAATTTTGTACCATGAGCCTGGAATTTTCCCACGATGACACATATTTGATGAGATTATTCCGAAGAACCTTGGGAAGGCAAACAATGGAATAGTTATCCAAAATAATACCTGCTGTCAGATCCTTTGATGAATTAGTCAAAAAATATATCACTCAATATTCCTACAACATTCAACATGCCATCACCATGCTAGATGTCTTCAATACCAAAAAAAAGAACAACGAAACATTCATGGTATTCCTTCAACATTGGCGACGAATGGTTTCGAGGTATCCTCGAGATGTGCGTGAAAAGGAAAAGATGGAAATTATCATCGACAATTTGAATAGCGAGATGAGTTACATACTCAAACTCTAATGCATACCATCTTTTGCCAAATTGAATGAAAATGGCATCCAAGTAGAGGAGGCATGTGTAAAGAAAGGAACATTAAAATTCTTCAAAGAAGGAGCAAATTCATCTCTCATTACAATAACCAAAACAACAATAACTTAGACAAATCCAGGTTCTGGACCAGAAACAAAAATACTGAAAATGAAGGAGGAAATGAAGCTAATGATGTGAAGTCCAAACAACCAGTGTTGGCCTTATCAGGCAATCCTCAGGATACCAAAAATCAAAAGGGTGCTAACCAAGGAACTAACACTTATTCACCCAATACCAATCAAGAACATCTGAACACAAACAACAGTAACACCAATAGAGGACCTAATACAAACTCACGAGGTAACACCAACACCATTCCAAAACGCATTTACACACCATTAGGGCAATCATTGGAATCCACATTTAGAGAGCTCTTGGCAAACAAAATTACCTCCTTACCGACAATCAACAACTTTGAACCACAAGTCAAACCACCTTGGTGGAATGACTCACACTTTTGTGATTTTCACCGAAACAAAGGACATCAAACAAATGATTGTATGAGGCTGAAAGACATTGTTCAAGACATGATTGATAGAGGCAATTTAACAGTCGATGGTCTCAAGACAAATGGTGACCATGGCGCCTTTAAGAATCCTCTTCCAAACTACAACAAGGATGGAGCTTCAACATCAAACGATACACATGGAGCTCGTATCAATCATATATCAACCAATGACAATCAAGTAAATGTCATTACAATCAAAGACAAATGCAAACATGAATCAATCAATGTAACCACCAGAGCTCAAAAATATGTCTTGAAAGGGGATACATCCACTAGTACATTTGGAGCTGATTTCCAACGGCCGTTTGTCGGATTTTCGATGAATTTTCGTCAGAGTGTCGACAAAATCCACCATCGAAAACTTGGCGTCAGATTGGTTGACGATTCCATGCCTGTCAGAAATTCGACAATCCAATGGACTCTGTCGATGGTCAAAGAAGTCGTCGATTGAAAGCTTGGTATTCGTCGTAATTCTGACGATGATCATTTTTATAAAAAAAAATAATTATCATCGATATAAAAGAGCCATCGAAGGAAGGAAATGCCGAAAGGACTCACCAAAGATAATAACTTCATCGACAAAAGATATCGAAGAAATCAAAGAGGGTCTTCATCGACGAGAAAATTTCTCGAGGAAACAATACTATTGGTGCAACATAAAAAGGAGCCACTGAAAGGAGCGTTTTCATCAAAAGAATAATATCGATCAGACAAAAAGAAGCTACATCGATAAAAGATATCGATGAGGATATAGGTTTCAAGGAGGTTAAAATTCATCGACAAAAGATATCAAAGAAAGCTGAGAGGGTCTTCATCGACGGGAAAAGTTCTCGAGGAAATAATACTATCAGTGCAACATAAAAAGGAACCACCGAAAGGAGCATTTTCATCGAAAGAATAATATCGATCAAACAAAAGGAAGCTACATCAATAAAAGATATCGATGAGGATTGGTTTTGAGGAGGTTAAAAGGCATGTTCTCGATATGCGTGGTTTTGTCGATGTAACTTTATTGGCGAAGAACGATAAGGGAAAATAAAGAAAAGCTTCGGTGAGATAATAGACTCATTCATTGATGGGGCATAGTGATATCGATGAAAGAAGTATTTCGATGGAAAAATAAAGGCGGACACCAAAGCCCAAGGCTTCTTCGACATAAGACCCGATGGATGTCAGATATGTTTCGATGAGGAGACAACCATACTGACCGAATACAGTATTTCGATGAAGGGAAAAAATACTTGATCGAAGTAATATTTGAAACAAAATTATTGTCGATAGAAACAAAGAGATCAATGGACTAAAGAAACAAATTATCAAAAGACATATCCTCATCGAAATGATTATTGATTGCCACAAAAATCATAAACAAATCCTAGGGAAGGTCACATCACCATTAAATCCAAACGTGTGCCCGAGTGACCGTTGTCTAAAGCGCCATTACTAACTAATTAAATATGCCATAAGTAGTGGATCAACCATCAAAGGGCACAACATTAAGGAATTCACAGGCGACAAACTGAAAGCAAGAATTGGGCGAATTCACAGATAAAGCTCAGTAATTCCAAGTAAGTTGTTTGCACATAGACCTCTTTTTCAAAATTCAAATGGAATCATCATCTAAAACTAATAAGACCAAAAAGGGAAAAGAACCTATCGTTGTAGAAGAAAAACCTAAAAGACAGAAAAGGGAAGGGCGTTCTTTGGCCCAGGACCTGATTGACTAGTGCCCATCATCGAGTTTGAGGTCCAAGAAGATTAGAGCTAATGAGGAAGGCCTGGAGGACTAGTTTGAGGATCTTGGAGACATATGGACAGAGTTGAGAGGGTATGAATTATTCATATATGGGTACAACAGAAGAGTTGCCCCTCAACCTATCAACAATTTATGGCGATTGAACTTAGGAAGGTTAGTTGTGGCTAATGTATTCATGAATGTGGAGCTCATGAAGGCATTGGCAAACAATTATGACCTTAAAATGAGGACCATATATAACTACATGGGTGAGCCAATTCTTGCAATCACAAAGGAGGTAATTGAAACCGTGTTCAAGTTGGATTGGGGATTTGAAGAATTGATTGACCTCAAGAAGTTAAAAAGTGAATATTTTAACCTAGAGCACATTTACAAAACGTGGAGACTCCCTATACGTAGACCTAGGAATGTAGGGTCCTTAGTGCCACTAGGTCATGATGACAAAGCTCCCTATGTCAACTCTTTCCATCCATATTTCAAGTATACCTATTACTGTGTTGCCCAAAAGCTAGGGATAAAAGCCCATTCTTTGATGGATATTGCAGCCATGGTCATTTGTGCCGATTTGCAGTCTAAGGACCCCCACTTCTTTGATTTTTCTGCTTATTTGGTTGAGGTTTTGAATCATGGGTTAGAAAAGTTAAAGGGGGATGTCATCAATGTTCATTTCAAGCATTATTCCTTACTAATGCATATGCTATTGTATGTGGGCCAAGATGAAGGGTTATGGCCAGAAGAGTTATGTGTCAAGACATATGACAATGCTGGAATGAGAAAACCAGTGCAACTATGGGTTTCTTCATGGGACCAGAGGTATGTGAATAATCAATATTGGCATTTTGAGGAGTTCTTTGTCAAGCCATTATATAGACTGTTGGGATGCCCGTGTGATCATGCCCTTGCACCAGAGGTTCAAAGATTCCTAAGACCAAAACATTTCGCTGAAGATCCCTCAATTGAATACAATTGGGGAGATTGGTATTGTTTTTGTGTGGGAGAAAAAGTGACACTAAGCAAACATGCCCTAATCTCACTTTCAATCACACACTTGTGGAATACGAAAGAGCCTAGAGGTATCACATAATTGGCTACTTCTTTTTGTGGAAGAGAGAGCCACGGGCTACCTATTAGGATTTCTATTCCTTTGTTGTAATTGAAAGATAAAATGATGCAAGTTCAATCCCTAACCCCAAAGTGCAAGTATGAACTAATAACAAGATTGCAGAATTGGACTTAAACAATGGAAAGCTGTAAACACAAGGACAAGACAAGAATGCAAATGCGTACCCGATGTTAAAATCTGAGTGAAAATGTTTGGGATGGGGGCGCGGGCGCCACTGTCCTGATTCTGCCCCTGAAATTGCTCCTGAAACTGCTATTTTGCAACCTGAAAAGCTGTCAAAAATGCTGAAAATTGTTGTCTGACAGAGGGACCAGGGCACCCAGCGCCCCTGTCCCAGGGACCAGGGTGCCCCACACCCCTGTCCTGGTCTTTTGCTCTGAAATTTGGTGCGAAGGTCGGTCTCAGTCTGCTTCTCCCGGATCTGCAACCTGCGGCATCGTCCGAGTCCTGAAACCTACACTTATATCTGAAAAGGGTATGGTGGGCGGCTATATAGGGTTTTGCCTTAGTCCAACCCCCGCTTCGGTGATTTCCACCTCCACGAATAGCCAAGTTGTATTGTAAAAATTATTGTGTGTGTAGACCTTGTGTGTGTGCAAGATCCTAAAATGCAAGTAAGCAAACTAGAGCAACCTAGAAAGTAAACCCTAATTGCTTGTAAATGATAATGTAAATGCTCCAAATCAAGATGCAAAGTGATCTAAAGCATGAATACAAATGATATGTTGAAGCTTATGCAAAGACATGAAAACAACATGAAATCATACCCAACCCCAAGGGAGGGGTACACGCCAATCTTCAGTAGGTGATCCCCTATTGCTCTTCAATGTCTTCAAAGCCCTAAATGGATGAATGAAATTGATGGATGCTTGATGGATGGATGTTGAATGTTGTTGAAGTCTTCAAAGATCTGCTCTTTCGCTGCATAGAAGGTCCTTGAAAGCCAAAATCCGGATCCTTTCAAATGAAGAAAGAGAGCTCTTATATATGAAACCCTAGGTCTTAATTTCAACTTTTGGCCGACCTAGAGATTGAATCTCCCGCCAATTTCTTGGGATTAAGCTTTATTTTATGATTGGATCGCACTCCTAAAATTTTGGGAAAAATGTCCGGGACCATGTGCACTCCGGGCGCCATGGTCCCGACAACTTTTCACCAAATTTTTAGGGCCGTCGGATATGATGATTTTAGAGAGAATCTCGAAGTTACAGGTGATTTTGAGATGTTTTGACCCCCAAAATCAAGCCCCCAAGTTCAAAATAGGACCTAATTAGGGTTTTTGATTAAATGATGTATTGGAGGAATAAAATGAAAAGGGCACACTTTAATGAAAGGGCCCAACTTTATGATATGGAAGATGATGAAATAGGACCTTAGACCTAATTAATTTAATTAATTAAGTGCTAAAGGGGAAATGCAATGCAAAATGCAAAATGCGCCAAGGCGGGTGCTAAACTAGGTGCGAAATTGTACCACCCTAGCAAGTGCATACAATTTACGACGCTACATTTAGCCCCCACTTTAGCGGTCATATGAACACTACGTGCATATGCAAGCTAAAGTACAGAAAAGTAAACATTATTTGAAAAAGGATATATCCATAAGTTGTCGGACGAAAGCCCCCAGTGGTATCTGCAGTACACAGTTAGGAACCACAACCTACAAAACCACATGTTAGATCACAAAATCACCTAATGCTTACTAAGGAAGGTGATGAAAATTCGAGGGTAGCTATATGCCCCCCCTGTTTCGGCTTGCTAATTTTAGTGAGTTGAAACAGGGTATCATGTTTACCACTTCAAATTGTTAAAGAATATTGATGACAAATGCTCACAAGAAGATTTGATATGAGATCAAAAACTAATGGAGAATCATTTGGTAAGAAAGAGGACTAAATCTCAATTCCAACACAACAAAGAGTGTGAGGATTTGAGAGTTCTCTAACACAAGATGAAGGATGTAAATGGAAACAAAATGCAAAGAGAAGAAAAGAAAGGAAAAAAAAAAAGCATGAATACACACATTGGTGATCCATGAGAAGAATAGTGAGAGAGAAAACATGGACTTCTCACCCCTAGATCTTGTCTAGGTGATCCATGGGAAAAAGGACATGGAAAACTAGCCCCTAGAGTCTGTCTAGGTGATCCATGTAAGGGAGGAGAGTGAGAAAGTCTAGCCTTATGCCGCTAGTTCCACTCCACCTCATGCATGTGTGTGTAAGTGAGGTTAGAAGCACCTCATAGGAGTCTATGCCCGAGTATGCTACAACCTGTATATGTATAGTACAAAAGTGTGATATCTCGCTCTAAGAGTCTATGCTCTGGTTCCGAGAATAATCACCTTGTATAAAAGAAAAATGGAGACAACTCGCTCTAAGAGTCTGTGCTCTGGTTCCGAGAATGACCCATTGCTCAAAAAGTGTAATTTTTATGTCATAAGCAAAGTAGAACAAGGATACCTACCTTCATCACAAAAGAAGATACCCCAAAAATGCAACAATGTCATAGATCCAAGCAAGGGAGTTTTTGCACTCTTTAAGAAAGGATAAGATAGTTGAAAAGGGATATCTTGTAGTATGTGTAAAGGAGATCCTTAGAAGGAGAAGAGATCTTTGTACAAAAGACACCTATCCCGAAGAGGAATTGTTTTAGACAAATATAACATCTTCTAGAATAAGACAAAGAAGAGAGTAAGAATGCAATACTTCCTTCTTTTGTGAGGTGAAAGTGATTCTTAATGAAGGATGACGCTCTTTTTAACCCAATTGGGAGAGTGAATTCATTATGGATGTATTTTACCAAGTGCAAAAGAGGTTGTAGTCAAGGACTTACACCTCTTGTAAGAGAGAATCCTTGAACAAACAACAACAACTGCATACAAGGAATAACATCAAGTAATAAAGTTCACACCATCCACGAAATAGGAAAAAGTGGATCCTTAGATAAAATAAGGAAAGATCATTGCCTCCCAAGGATAAGGACAATGAGAAGGACTTACACAATCTTCTAGGGAGAGATTTAGACATAAGCAAAATGTACTACATACTCACATGAGTTCATGCAAGCAAGACATTAGTGTATGTAAAATGCTCCTCACAAGAAGTGGGTAGGATAAGAAAGAGAATACACATCTTCTCCCATATCTAGGAAAAGAGGATTCTAAAGAAAAGATGATCAATATTTCCACACTATTACCCCAAAGGGAAATTTTAACCATAAAAAGAAGAGATGTATGATATCACTCTTGTCCCCATAGGAACAAGAGATAACATAGAAAATTAGGCTATTATGTTGCTTCAAAAATATGATTGCACTTGAAATTGTACCATCATGAATGACAATGAGCCCCTAGTAAATGAGCTACCAATGTCACATAATGATGAGCAACATAATAGCCATTAATGTTATTTAAAGACATGATAGGTTGAATGAGGTATTTGAATATGACATGCTAAATGCTCAACTATAAGTGAGATCAAAAGCATGTATAAAATTGAATAAGAAAAGTCACAAGAAATCTTAGAAGAGGGATGAGTGTGATTTATGAGAGCCTTATCCTTGGGGGAAAGGACTTTATGATGAATAGGAGATAAAGATTCATAAGTGGATTTAGAAATTTGAGGGGAGTCATAAAGAGATTTGTTCATCGCCAAGATTTCCTTATGAGGGGAATGAGAGTTGATAGAAGTAGAAGATGATTTAGTTGAAGTGAGATCATCATTACTACTAAATATAGCATTCACATTGAGAGATGGTCTTTTAGATGCTTTGGTGGGCTTAGAAAGATTATATCCAAGTCCAAATGAATATTCATGCATGTTATGTTCCAAAGGAACTTTAATTCCTTGTTCATTTGCGCCACAACCATTTCCACTATAGCCACTCTTAGCCAAAATATGAAAACCACGACCATAACGATTAGCCATTTCAGAAAGAAAAGGTGGTTTTTCATAAGACAAAGGATCAAATTCCTCAGAACTAGAGGTGTGAGGAGAAGAAGTTTGAGAAGCGGCCACAAAATTATTGCTCATAGGTTCAAGTAAGACTGATTGATCTCTAGTTTCTTCCTTCTCTTTAACTTTAAGTTCTCTAGGAGGAACCCTATACTCACCTACAAAGGTGGGATTAAAATCAAGAGACCCCCAATCGTCTTCTGCGAGAACCTTCTCAGGATCAAAAGCCTTTTCATGTGTAGATTCAAGTTGAGAAGAATATTCTTCAGGAACTTTAGACTCATCCAAAGAATTTTGATTATCAGAGGGTGATGATTCATCCATAGGTATCTTGTTTAACGAGTCATCACTAGAAGAGGAAGGCTTAGAAGAACTCCCTTTGGAAGTAGATGTTTGCAAACAAGCTTGAAAATTAGTATCACCTATCAAGGTATATGTCTTATTATTATAAATAAATTTAACTTGTCTATGCAATGTAGAGGGGACAGCTTGCATACTGTGAATCCAAGGTCTCCCTAATAACAAGTTGTATGTTAGATTTCTCGACATAACATGGATAGGAGTAGGCAAAGTAACAAGTCCCACTGTGATGGGTAAGGTGATAATACCTAATGAAGACTTAGCCACATTATCAAAGCCTCGAATGGGATGAGAGTCAGGCTCAATAAGGGATGTATCCACATTCATCTTATGCAATAGATTAATGCTACACACATTAAGGCCAGAACCATTATCTACCAGTGTTCGTCTTATAGCAGTGTCATTTATGATAACCACAATCATCAAGGGATCATATTGATGTTTAATTTCACTAGTAGGCAACTCATCTTGCGTGAACACAATTTGAGCTTTAGGATTCATCACAGAGTTAACCAAAGACACTATATTACTAGATGTATTAGATGGAGGAACATTCAAATCTTTCAAGGCATCTTATAACATTCCATGATGAACGGAAGAAGTTTGGATCAAATCCCAAAGGGATATCTTAGCAGGGGTAGCTTTAAGTTGTTCTATGAGATCATATTCCTTACCAAGAACTTGTGAAATACGAGGAGCTTGAGGAAGAATAGGTTGGGAAGGAGGGAGTGAAGTTGGGATAACTGGAGGAGGATTAGGTTGCCTATTGTTTCTTGTGTTATAGGTATGAGCAACTGCATTATAGCTCTCTCTAGTCAGTTGCTTAGCATACTCATAAGGGCTCTTAGTAGAATAACATCCTTGCATAGTAATAATAGGTTTCTTAGGAGTGCAAAAAGAATCATTAGCATAACCACCTTGAACCACTAAGATAGGCTTATTTAAAGGTTGAGAATTTTGAGAAGCACAAGCACCTTGGACAGTGAAGAGAGGTTTGTTAGGTGTTTCATTCACATGTATCAAATTGATTGAGGATGGTTTAGAGGAATGAACAAAAGTGTTGGAAGAATTATTGATAGTCCTCTCTTGAACTAAAATCTTATCATGGATCAAATCAATTTTAGGAGAGAGACAAGGGATAGGCATTGATGTTCTAGTAGGAAGAGTAATACTAGGAAAGGTCATATCATCCTTTATCATCAAAGGATCTACATGGGGAATAAACTCTCTAGGAGAAGGATCAACATTACTCTCTAAAGTCTCACTTTTGAGAGGGAGATCTTTGAAAGAGATGTTAACCATCTTGCTTTGAACTAGGGTTTCCTTATGAGTAGAACCAAGTTGAGGAGAGGGAGAATAATTGAGATTCAAGGAAGGTGAGAAACTATCAAGGGAGTTTTCAATCTCGATTTCATCCCCTTTTGCTAGGGTTCTCTCATGGGGAAGAGAATAATCTACACCTTCTTCTAATGGTTCATCCCAAATAGTGAAGTTGTTGAAAGGAATGTTTGAAGTATTGTTAATTTCGGGAGAGGAGATAACATTGTTTATTAATTCTTCATCCTTAGAAGGGAGAGCATCAATAGATGTGTTAAACTCATCCTCTTTCCTCAAAATATGTTCAATATGATCTTTAGGGGAGAGAGAATTAAGGAAATTTCTTATTATTTCATCTTCTTTCTCTAAGGGATGCTTATGGGTAAGACAAACTTTAGGAGAAGGGTAAGCATTTATCATTAATTCATCATCTCTAGTGGGAATTTTGTTGGAAAAGGAAATGCCATCACTAGGAAATGTAGGGATAATATCATCTTCTTGCACAAAAGGATCCTCATGAAGGGAGTGTTTTTTAGGAGGAACATGAACAGAATTCTCCAAAGATTCATGCTTAGGAAGGAGATCTTTGAAAGAAGTGTTCATAACCTCTTGTTGCACTAACATGCCCCCATTGGAAGGACCAACTTTAGGAGAAAATAATTCAATGTCCATAAATACCTTTTCACTTAGAGAGGCATCATGTAGGGAAGGTGAAGTAACATTAAGAAAGGTGTTTATGATATCATTCTCTTCCTCTAGGATAGCTAAATAGGAAGGGCACATTTTAGGAGAATTGCCAGGATCACACTTAAAGTCTTCATCCTTAGAGCATGGGAGAATCTCAAAGGGATTGGTAGCAACTCTTTTAGGCACTAAAATGTTGTTATAGATGGGGGGAGGTTCTTTAGGAGAAGGAAGAATTGAAACAAGGGAAGCTAACCCATTATCACATCTATGAAATGAATGCATCATGACAACAATTTTACTCTTTCAAATGATAAGACATGCAAAATAGAAGGAAATGTTTAATCTTAACCAATGCAAGCACTTAGAATGTAGATTTAGAAAATGAAATTTATGATTCAAATGAGTTCCTAAATCAGATTTGAAATTATTGACCAAAATTAAGCTATCCATAGGTTCAACTTTGAATTGAAAAATTTAAGGTTTTTAGCAAAAATTTCCTCCAGATTTTTGAATCTTGCAAAAAATTGAAACTTGTAAATACAAATTTGAATTTGAAATAGCATAAACACTCAAATTTGAAAACATAAATCAGAATTAGAGAAGATTGGAGTTCACGTCGGGTTCACCAAAATGTGTGGGAGAAAAAGTGACACTAAGCAAACATGCCCTAATCTCACTTTCAATCACACACTTGTGGAATATGAAAGAGCCTAGAGGTATCACACAATTGGCTACTTCTTTTTGTGGAAGAGAGAGCCACGGGCTACCTATTAGGATTTCTATTCCTTTGTTGTAATTGAAAGATAAAATGATGCAAGTTCAATCCCTAACCCCAAAGTGCAAGTATGAACTAATAACAAGATTGCAGAATTGAACTTAAACAATGGAAAGATGTAAACACAAGGACAAGACAAGAATGAAAATGCATACCCGATGTTAAAATCTGAGTGAAAATGTTTGGGATAGGGGCGCGGGTGCCACTGTCCTGATTCTGCCCCTGAAACTGCTCCTGAAACTGCTATTTTGCAACCTGAAAAGCTATCAAAAATGCTGAAAATTGCTGTCTGATAGAGGGACCAGGGCGCCCAGCACCCCTGTCCCATGGACCAGGGCGCCCCATGCCCCTGTTCTGGTCTTTTGCTTTGAAATTTGGTGGGAAGGTCGGTCTCAGTCTGCTTCTCCCGGATCTGCAACCTGCGGCGTCGTCCGAGTCCTAAAACCTGCACTTATATCTGAAAAGGGTATGGTGGGCAGCTATATAGGGTTTTACCTTAGTCCAACCCCCGCTTCGGTGATTTCCACCTCCACGAATAGCCAAGTTGTATTGTAAAAATTATTGTGTGTGTAGACCTTGTGTGTGTGCAAGATCCTAAAATGCAAGTAAGCAAACTAGAGCAACCTAGAAAGTAAACCCTAATTGCTTGTAAATGATAATGTAAATGCTCCAAATCAAGATGCAAAGTGATTTAAAGCATGAATACAAATGATATGTTGAATCTTATGCAAAGACATGAAAACAACATGAAATCATACCCAACCCCAAGGGAGGGGTACAAGCCAATCTTCAGTCGGTGATCCCCTATTGCTCTTCAATGTCTTCAAAGCCCTAAATGGATGAATGAAATTGATGGATGCTTGATGGATGGATGTTGAATGTTGTTGAAGTCTTCAAAGATCTGCTCTTTCGCTGCATAGAAGGTCCTTGAAAGCCAAAATCCAGATCCTTTCAAATGAAGAAAGAGAGCTCTTATATATGAAACCCTAGGTCTTAATTTCAACTTTTGGCCAACCTAGAGATTGAATCTCCCGCCAATTTCTTGGGGTTAAGCTTTATTTTATGATTGGATCGCACTCCTAAAATTTTGGGAAAAATGTCCGGGACCATGTGCACTCCGGGCGCCATGGTCCCGACAACTTTTCACCAAATTTTCAGGGCCGTCGGATATGATGATTTTAGAGAGAATCCCGAAGTTATAGGTGATTTTGAGATGTTTTGACCCCCGAAATCAAGCCCCCAAGTTCAAAATAGGACCTGATTAGGGTTTTTGATTAAATGATGTATTGGAGGAATAAAATGAAAAGGGCACACTTTAATGAAAGGGCCCAACTTTATGATATGGAAGATGATGAAATAGGACCTTAGACCTAATTAATTTAATTAATTAAGTGCTAAAGGGGAAATGCAATGCAAAATGCAAAATGCGCCAAGGCGGGTGCTAAACTAGGTGCGAAATTGTACCACCCTAGCAAGTGCGTACAATTTACGACGCTATAGTTTTTTAGACTGCACACAAGTTAGGGTATACGGGTTTGAAGGGAGACCATACTTACTACCACTTACAGTCCCTAACAGAGTGGCTTGTCTGGAAATTATGAGGCAAATGTCAATAGTGAGTACAGAACATCTGACAAGCCATGGAAAACAATCAACTGTACCTGGGTTGTTAGTATTTTCAAATTTTATTGTGAAAAGTTCAAAGAGTTATGGCCTACTGCAGACAAAATTGGATTATTATGGCATGGCTATGGGGGATCCAAGGCCCAATTTTGATCCTAAAGGATACATAAAGATAGCCCGGTCATCACAAAAGCTGAAGGCTGGAGAGCATAAATCTTACCTACCAGATGACCTCATTAAGAACATTGGCAGAGAAGAGGCCAGAGCGAAGCAAATAAAGTTTGAGAAAGCAATGCAGGCTTATAAATGGAAGCTTTATAGAAGGAAAATGGATGAGAATGTGCTACAAAAGATTGAAGACCCCTTGGAGTTGGCCAAAAAACTTGTGGAGCATGAATTGTAAATACTTGAGGGAGTCCCGCCTCATGTTTTTAGGGATTACATTGATACTATTAGGAATACAGAGCCTTTGGCTCATATGTCTCCTTCTTCCACATCTGGTATCATTCCATTCACTCCTTGATAGGATTACCCCCTGGTTATGTAGAGGATACATCAATAGACTTGGCAACAGGACAACTGAATGTCCGAGAAGTGGCTGACATCAGATTCCTGGAGCATGAGGATTTCATTGCTGATAGTGACTTCATTGCTTCCGAGGAGTTCACTGCATTCCTCTATCAACATAAAGGATCTCAAATTAGGAATAACATGAGAAATAGTGAAGAAGAGAAGCAGCTTCAAAAGTTACAAGAGGAGATGGATCTTGTGATGAGAGAAATGACACATGAGAAGGGAAGACAGTTGCTTAAGGAAGCTGGTGTGCTATTATACTCTGGATGGGACATGAACTCTACCTTGTTGTTTGATGGATTCCTCAAGAAACAGGACCCAAGTAGGCAAATGATTCCAAAAGAGATTGATAAACTCTTTAGAGGATCAGGATATGATCCAGATCAGAAGGCTCTTCTACAGTGGGCTATCTATCCCAAAGATAAAAGACCTATATTGGTTGATACAAAAGAAGCTTTTGGACATTTGATGGTGCAGCAGGTTGGAAAGACTGACCCTAGAACAACTGCCAAACTAAATTTGGATGTTGTTGAATTGAACCAAGATCAGATAGAGTTTCTGGTCCGAGAAAATTGTACATACAAAAACCTATATGAGAAAACGAATGAAGAAAAATAGAGGTTGCAAGCAAGATTGCTTCAGATTGATATAGGTACAAGTCAAACAGGGATGACATATGGTGTTGACAAAGATGCCATGGATGCCTTGACAGGCGCTATGTATTGGAGGAATAGGGCCGAAAAGACATCTCGGCAACTAAAAAGGGAACAATAAAAGATGGATAAGTTAGTTCTCGAGGTTGTTGACCATGGATTCAAAAGTATGATGTAGGTTGCAGAAATCTATTGGAAGACATACACTAGAACAGTCAAAGCTGTGAAAGGGCATGAAAGGCTCAGGTCTCAGTTGGAAGGCTTGATGAATGAAAACAGCCTAATGAATCCAGGTGAGAAAATTGAAGCCGAGGCTCACTTGAAGTCCCATGATGAATTGGAAAATCAATTAAGGAAAGAGCATCAGAGGCTGGACAATGGGAATACCCCTAGGGTACCCTCTTTTTACAGTAATGGTGAGTTAGTATCGTTGGAACAGTGGAAACAAGAGTTCAGTGATGAGAAGAATCGAGCAATAGCAGAGTTGGATCGAGACAAAGATTTGTCACTTTGTGTTAACAATATTCTATCCAATCATTTCCAGACAAAAAGCGACATGAGGACACTAAACAATGACATTCTAATTTATAAAGATGATAAGTACATTGAACACATAGGAATGTTGAACTTGTTTATCTTCCAGTTTGTTAACAAAAGTGCTAATTAATAGTTATGTGCTGAAAAGCCACGATGCTTGGTGACAATGTATACCCTCATATAAATGAGGGAATTTTTGTAACAATAAGGATCATTAGAGAAGAAGTAGAATATAGCCTCAGGCTTACTATTGTACCATTTTGTGAACATATATAATATAATCAGTCGTCTTTCCTTTGTGTATATGCTGTGGATTACTGCATCTTTTTGTAGGCAGTTGCTTGTGATATTATCTAAAGGAGATAAGGTTACTTGTGTTCTTCCAGAAAAACTCTGTGTTTCATGTTATGGATTTGAATAAAAGATTTACTTGCGAATATAGTTTTGTATATAGTGCGCATGCATATTATCTCAACCATGGTGCGCCTGCATATGTATATAGTTTTGTTTATAGGTGGAAAGCCCGAGGTTCAATGTCAAACTTGGTTGCTCTGATACCATATGTAATATTCCATTAATTCTATACTTAAAGAAAATAAATTGTGATCTATATTAAGATAAAAAATTGAGCATTTCAAAATAAAACATAACTACTTCAGTTGAAGGAGAAAACTAACTAAATGTTCTTCAACATAATAAGAATCTAACTAACTTATCTAAAAGGAAGGTAATCTTTTAATGATAAAAAACGTTGAACAAATATTATTAAGCTAATCAATATAAGAAAAGAATTCAAATGTCAAGTTTCATTTTTGAGGGAAGAGATAAAGGTTTAGAGGTTACTGTTATCACTGTTTAAAAAATGGGTATTATTTTCCATAATTGGCTAAGTCTATGAAATTCTTGGGTCTGGTATGGCCTTGTGACTTCTATTGCTTTGGGTCATAAAGAGGGTTTAGGGTTTAGATTTAATCACTCTCAAAATGTTTGAGAAAAAACCCTTATAATTCTATTTCCGTGTTACTTTATTCATTTAAGTAATGGGTCCTTTTGTCATGCAAAGTGTTCCCCCCATTGTTTTTTACCTAGGTGGTCCTTTTAAATGTTTTAATTTTTATTTGCCTTTAAATTGCCTTTTCTAATGACCATCGGGCCTTGTAATTGTCACACAAATCTCAGTCAATCAGATGGCCCATGTGGATTCATGAAATCAACATGCCCGAAAGTTACCTATCACGAAGTAGCGAAAAGGTTTGGCGGGACCCAGTGATGGGGACTTCTTTCTTGGCTAAAGGGCAATCGGTTTGGAAAGAGATCAACGGCCCGCGTTGATTTGCAACCTAAAGATGCTTGTGGTTTACAAGTTGCGAAATGGCAAAAAGATGGTGGGCCCGGGTGAAGTGGTTAGTAGAAAGAGTAATAGCAGTGCAAGTCCCTGAGATCTAACACCCCGCGTTGTTTCGCAAGATAAAGATAACCGAGTTTTACCCTTCTGCAAAATAGCGAAAGGGTTTGGTGGGCCCAACGTCCAAGCTTCGTCTGAAGATTAAAGACTGATCATGTTCTATCTAATCAGATGGCCCTCATTATTTCGTGAGATCAAAGCGCATGTGTTTTAACTATTGCAAAATAGTGAAAGGTTGTGGCGGGTCCTAGAAGCCGACAGGTTTTCTAACGAGTAAAGAGTGAGTGGTTCAGAGAATAATCAACGGCCTGCATTGATTTGTAACCCAAAGATGCTCGAGAGTTAGTTTTCATGAAGTGGCAAAATGACATGGCATTCCAAGTGAGCAGTCCAAGAGGTAGGGATCGCAAATCAAAAGGTTACACATGTCCTCCAGATCACGTAAATCAAAGAACAAACTTGGTGACCAAGTGGTGGGCCCCCACTGATGAGAAAAGGCTTTCGAAGAAACATTATCATCGATGCAAGATAAAGAAGATTCACCGAAAGAAGCATTCTCATCGAAAAAGTGATATCGATAAAATAGAAGAAAACTACATCGATGAATGATATCGATAAGGATATGAGTTTCGATGGGAGGACAAAAGAAGTCACCGAAGTCCAAAGTCTCTTCGACATGAAACCCAATGGACAACAAAAATATTTCGATGAGAATGAGTTTCGAGGAGACTAAAAGGCATGTCTCTAATACACATGGTTTCATCGATAGAAGCCATCTCTCTTTGGAAGAAATCATCATTTTCATTGATACCATAATAACCCATAAGTTATCGAACAAGTCTAAAAGCATTCTATCAAAGTATCTAAGATTCGAATAGTATCGATGAGACCCAGCGATGTCTCATCGATATAAAAAGGGCATCGAAGAAAGCAAATGCCGATGAACTTCAGAAAGGACTCATCGAAGACAGTTACTCCATCGATAAAAGATATCGAGGAAAGTGGAGATGGTTCTCATCGACAAGAAAGGGCCCACTTAAAAGGCATTCATCTCAAGATTGATCCAATGTTTCTCATTGTTTCATGGCTCTAAGATGCCCGCAACTTAACCTTAGCGAAATGGCCAAAATTGTTAGCCGTCAAGATGATGCACGGTTAATTAAAAGGATTGATGGTCCCGGTTGGAGTTAAAGGCTGGGTGATTTGAGTTTCATCTAAAGCTTGGCATGGCCTCGTGAAGGAAAAGTGAACGACTATTAAAGTCCACGAAGTGGTGAAAAGGAGGTAGGGCCCGACACTAAAGCAAAGAGATCAAATGGAGATAAAGGCGATGCAAGTTCTCGTGATCCAATGGCCAGCGTTATTTCGTGAAAGAAAAGAGCACGGGTTTTATGTTCTACGAAATAGCAAAAGAGTGAAATAGAGGAAAGACTTAGAGGAATTATGACCCGTTGGAGCCAATTTTGAATTCGATTTGGCGAATTCAATTCTGAAAAGAAAGCCGAAGCATGCAGAGTTAATTTCTAAAACTTAAATGCCAACTTGTCCTTTTTGAGTCCGCATCAACTTGATTGCAAAGTATTGTTTCATCGAAGTTTGTTGCAGGGCGAATTGTTGCAGAGCGATTTTCTTCAAGTGAATAATCAGGTTTCTTGTGCTTTTCTTGATAACTCTTGGTTTGTTCTCAAATACTGTTGTGTGAATTACTTCATTAGAGGTCTGTGCTAGTTGCTAGTGGTATAATTGTTTGACGAGAATGGCACCCAGAAGAGAATTGACAGGGAAGGTGAATTACCAGGACCGAAATATCTGTGATGACTTTTTAGAGCAATTAACCATGTCCACCAATGTTGGGGCTAAGGCCAAAGAGCTAGTACCTAAAAACCCTCGTCTAAAAATTGGAGATGGCCTTTATGATAAGGGTAATTGGTTGAGGGACCCTGAAATAGGAATGTGAGGCTTAGGACTCTTCAAAGTCGGTTTTGGGCAGAGGAATTCCCCAACTCCTTTGAATGGCATATGGGAGTAGGATGTAGGAAAGCTTGTGGTCCCAGGTGTTTTTATGGATGTAGATCTATTAGCCCTAATTGCACAAAATGATTACTCTGTGGCATGATGCATCAGGAACATAAAGGGATCAGTCTTGATTGAGATAAATGAAGATGAATTCAGGAAAGTGTTTAAACTCAGTGAGTTCTCCAATTTGTTAGAACCTATTGACTTTGAGTCGTTAGCCCAGGTTTACAACACACAAAGGGATCATCTTAGAAGTGGCCCATTGAAAGAATTATTTGTAAAGATAGGGGGGTTAACAGTT
The DNA here is from genome assembly GCF_030272615.1 of Cryptomeria japonica. Classification (NCBI taxonomy): domain Eukaryota; kingdom Viridiplantae; phylum Streptophyta; class Pinopsida; order Cupressales; family Cupressaceae; genus Cryptomeria; species Cryptomeria japonica. Next base: position 124,882,495 of record NC_081408.1, on the reverse strand, counting down.
GTAGGCCCCAGCACAATGGAACCATTCTCTCTCAACCTATTCACTCTGAGAGCTAAGGGTATGTATTGGGCATTATGCCAGATTTTTGGAAAGGATGCTGAAAAGAATATACCAACCCATTATATGTTAATGATTGCACAAATTCTAAACCCCTCCCTAGCAATAACATTTGATTATGCCTCATACCTTGCTGATGCAATTCATAAAGGGCTAGTAGGAATCAAAAATGGTAAGGTGGATAGGCCATTTGGATGGTACTCCATGTTAATGCATATGTTTCTGTTCAAAGGGGCTGATTATTTTGCAAAGGAGATGGACTTGATTAAGGTCAAGGATAAAAAGGAGATGCCAGTGCAATTGTGGATTACTGTTCTATCTTGGGATAGAGAAGATGCAAGTTATTTAAAGTTTGATAGATGCTTTGCATCTAAAATTAGGATTCTTCTATGCAGAGAAAACCCTAGAATTCCTAAGGCTCTTTTGGAGTTTCTTAGACCAAAGGAGTTTGCAGAGGATATCAAGATTGTTCACAATTGGGGAGACATATATTTGTACCCTGTGTCTACTATTTTTAGAGTTTTTGGATTTAGAGGCACCCCCTTTTTACTACCCTATCAGGTCCCATTGAAGATAGGGATTACAGAAGTTCTGAGACAAATTGGGGGAGTACAAGAAGCAGAGCTAACCAATAGAGGTAAAGGGACTATTTTCCCAACTATTACCATGGCTCACCATTTTGTGATCACTAAGGGTGGATAGAGATTTTTTGAAGAATTCTTTAAGCCATATATGTTGTCTACTGCAGTGTCAAGATGTATAGACCTCGAGGATTTTTTCAATGGCATGTTCAGATAAAGAGCAGTGTGCAGAGGTAGGCCACATCAATTTCAGTTCCCAGAAGATCTGATTAGAAATGAATTCAGCTTAGATGAGCAAGAAATGAGGAAGGAGAAGTGGGTGGCATATAAGAAAGCCCTTAATTTTATCCATCGATTTGACACTGGCTATGACCCCCTTTCTAATTTTAATCCATTTGAGGAGAAAATAAAATTCCTGATTCTTTATTTTGAAAATCTCATGCAGACCTTAAAAGAAAAGAGGGAGGCCATAATGCAAAATGAGCCTGATAAGGCTAAGATGGTATTGGCTAAGCCTGCCTTTGCTAGAGATATCCCACCTGGTGACTATGTAATGCACAAAAGGTCAAAGTACACTGTGATACTGCCAGTGACAGGTGAGCCTTCCACTTCAAAAGGGAAGAGGACAATTGAAGATGTCATTGACATCCAGGATTCCCCTAAGAACCAGAGAGTGGGAAAGGAAATTGAAACTGATGAGCCTCAATATTCTCCATCTTAGTCTCCTATCCACATTGGAGATGAACAAGTTGTGGTTGAACAATTATTGCAGTTAGGGAGTCTCGATGAGATTGCCTATACCTATGAGGAGACCCAAGAGGGGATGCCTGAAGAGCCACCTAATGCTGAAATAGATTTGACTGATGGTGAGTTAAAGGGCCAAGAAATGGACCTTACTGTTAAGCAAGCTAGTGAAGAATTCCTAGCTGACAGTAATTTTGTCACATCAGGAGCTTTTATACAGTTTCTATGGAAGCAAAATATTGATCAATTCAAGACTAGATGTGAACAGAGGGAAAGTGAACAGCCTCTTAAAAATACAACTCAGGTAGAAGAAGAGGTTAAGCAAGAAATGATGGAGGAGTTCAAAGCAATCACCCCTGAGAAAGGAAGAGAAATGGTAGCAAAGGCTGGTGTGTTGATTCTCCCTAAATGGGATATAGTTGATGCCTTAGTGCTTGATGCAGTGAGGAAAGAAACAAAGCCTATGGAAGGAGTGACATTCAGCAAGGATAATGCTGCTCTTGTCATGTGGTCTTTAAAGAAGGATGAAAACAAAAGAAGGAAGGATGCATCAGATTCTAGGCTCTTAGGAGGCATGATAGTTAAAAGAGTCCAAGAAACAGGGGTAGTGGAAGCTGCAAGCACAGTCCTAGAGACTGCAAAATTCAGTGTTGTGGTGGCAGAGAAAGAGGCACAAGAAAAGGCTAATCTCCAATTGAAATTGGAGACTATTTTAAAAGCTTACAATGATGGTAAAGAAGGAATAGCCAACAGAGATAGCATAATTGCTAGACTCCAGAGTCAACTAGTAGGTCAATATCATCCCGGTGAATCTTCTACACTCATGATAGCCTCCTCTCCAGCAAGACCCCCTCCTACTAGTCCCATCATTGAATATCCCCCTTCTCCTATGCCTTCTAGTTCCCAATTACCCGAAAATGTCCAACATGAGTTGGAAAAATTGAAACAAGCTCAGACATTGTATGCAAATAAATATGAGGAGAAGGTGAAAGCCACCATCTTGAAGTTTGCTGATTCAGCCAAAACCTCCAATGTATACATAAATATGAAGAGGATTTTTGAGATTTTGATCAAATTGAAAGAAGAAGCCACTTTGGAACGAATCCTGAATAAGTGGGTGCCTAGAGGTAAAGAGTTACAACTCATGTGTTCTTCCCATGCAGATGCAGAAGAGAATGACAATCTAAGGTCCACATGTGAGTTTATAAAAGAGATGAATATTATTTCAGTGAAAGGAGTGGGTATAAAAAGAAAAGCCCAACTTTATAGGAAAGAATATTCAAATCATAAATTTGAAATGTTTCAAGGAGGTTTCATTGGTCCTATCCAGCTAAAAGAAGAGAAGACTTGGTTAAAGGAGGTGGACCACAATTTGTCCCTAAGGATCAATCAGATTATTAGTACTGATGACACATCCTTATTTGTCCAAACAATTGAGGAAATTGAAAAAGTGAAATCTCATTATGGTTTCCTAGAAACAGAGATTGGGCATGTACGAGTCACTTGGAAGCGGCTAGAAGACATGAAATAAAAGGTTGCTAGTTTTACTTGGCCTAGTGATGATGTGTATCAGAAGTGGAAAGATAAGTATATGGGACATAAAGAAGATGCTCGGGAGCAGTTACAAGAGGTTGCAACAGAACAAGAAGCAGAGGAAGCCGCATATGCTGAAAAGGAATTATAACTGCTTCTTGAAAATGACCGATTGTTTGTAACAAACTTTCTTTTGAAGGGTCCAAAGCTTGTATGCATCCATACTATTATAAATGGCTACCAGGACTCCAAAAAAAATGATCACAATTAATTGTAAGAAAACGCTGCAGAAATCTATCTGAGCTTTTTTCTAGTCTTATGGAGAATACTCTGAGTTTTGTAATATTTTCTCAAAATTAATATCAATATACAGACTATCAACTTTCGAGCCTAAACTTTGTGTTGTCTTCTGGTCTACTTGCAAATATTTACTATTTTCAATATGAGTAATCTAGGGTTATTCATTTGAGTATGGATTGTAAGGCAATCTTAAATAGAGGCATTTCTTAGCTTTTCTTTCCAGGAGGGAAATTAAATATGCATCAAGCATCAAAGTCAGAGGTTATGACAACTAGTGAAAAACATCAAGAACAAAAAGTTTAGTCTCAAGCATTAGGAGTTGTAATAAAAAAACTTACAAGGATGAGGCATATTCATAACTTTTGCAGTCCCACCTTGGATATCAACACTAGAAGCAACTCATATCTATTGGACCCTGCAATTAAGATTCAATATACATTATTCAATAAGATTAACTGTGCAACATAATGAAATATTGAAAAGTGTGTTACCTTGTTGAGCTTCGCTTGGTTTCGAGAATAGTTTAATATTCTCTACTTAACAGGGCCAACCACGTGAAGGTGGAAGCTCATTTGGCCCCTCCCCCCCCCCTAACATCACTCTTAATTCCCCGTTAACATCTTATAACATTCATTCATTAATTCTTTCTACCATTAATAAAATATAGCATTCATTCATTAATATCACATAATGTTTATTAACACATAACATTGATTAACATTAATTAACATTAATTAACATGCAACATTCATCAATATTAATTAACACATATCATCCATAACCATTAATTAGCACATAATTACATTCACTAACACATAAAAATTCAGTCATTATCAAATAAGTTAGATTACAATCATTTCTTTCTTTGTTTTTTCTTTGAAGCTATGAAAAGACTAAGTGGAACATCTGTGTCTTCATCATTTCCCCCCTCTGCAGATGTTCCGCCAACTGCTCATGATCTCAATGTATGCCTAGTCCTATGCTGCGGACGAGGACACTGAAGCGAAGGGGGGTCCTCTCCAATAAAAAAGAAATGGGTTAAATTCAAAAAAAAAAAAAATTATTGTTACAAGTATTTCATTAATTTAGAGAACATAATTGTTGTGCTCTTTACCTGATGGGGCCACATCATTTTGTGTAGCCTCAACCTCAACATGTTGAACACCCTCTAGATCATCTGGAGTTGAAATACTAAATGTTACATTAATGTTGAACACCAATTGCAATTATATTTGTTTAAAGCAATAAAAGTGGTCCTCTTTACCTGAGTGGGGAACATCACGTTCTTGATGTTGTGTACCCAGATAATGCTCCACTTGCTCACCACCGACTACATGCTCTAAAATATTAACAAAAAAGGTTACATTAATTACTACTATAATTACAAATTAAGATGTTTAATTGTATTAATAGCTAAATAAATAAATTTGTAGCAAATGAATACCTCCACTACTGGGATGCACATCCGGACCTTCATGTGCAGGTGGTGTTTCACAATTAGTAGGCTGCATTCCAATGACATGCACATTGTTATCATTGCTTTCTTATTTAAAACAAATATAGTCACTTTATGTTGGAACTCAACATCAATTAGATTATTGGTAAAGTATTCAATTTGAAACAACTTCCATTTAGCATATTTACCTGTGTGACGGATGCACTCGAATGTTGTGTATGCCCACTCAATTCTCGTAGCCGATCAACCATGACTAAATAGCCTTGCTGGTAGGCAATTCTCTTGTCATCTTCTGTGGGCGCTCTATTGAATTCAGAGCCCTGCATTTTTGCTTGGTACCGTGAATTTTGCTTGCATTGTTTGATAAAAAAAAAACGTTTGCAATTTATTAATATTTTGAGACAATATGGGAGTTTACATGAGATACTTACAATTTGTGCAGCAAGTTTCATGTAACCACCAGAGCCGAGTTTGTGTTGCCCGGGCTTTTCTTGCCTTTCCTTGGTTGCCTTTGACGTGTCACTTAGTCTATAAAAAGTTTGAAATATGTTAGATTATATAAATATAAAGAGTAATTAATTAGTACATAATTACATTCTTAATAGTATCTCATACCTTCTTCTAGTGTCTACTGGTGTATTTCCTTTTTTCCTTTCAATTCTCTCCTTGGCATCCAAAATCAGGTCCTTCCACTCCCTCTCTAGAATCATGGGGGGATGCTCGTACTTTAGGTTCCTCTCCAAATGGGTCCTATATTGGTCCCTCACATACTTTATATATGTGCCAGCTTTTCAAGGAGATTGGTTTTGTCAAAGGTGTCATTTCCAAACCACTCAACCATTTGGTTTGTCAATTCATCTTTTAACCTTTTTTCTTGGTCATTCCACCTTTTAAAGCAAAAATAAACCTGATAGATTCATAAATGAACTGAAGCTACATTTATTACACTTCAAGAAATGGATCAAAGGAAAATTATTATAGCAATGATATGAAATCAAAAGTGGATAAGGGTTATTTCACATATGATGTACCACCTTGCCAAATATCTGCAATGCAATGCCACTAAGATGTTTATAGAAAATATCATTGCCTACAAAAAATTCATGGGATCATTAGTCCAAAATGAGTGATCATAAAGTAAATTACAATTAGAGTATATATAATAATAATTTTAAAGTACTTGGAACCTTTTGTATCTTTAAGGGAAGCATTTCTTCATCGCTCACCACAAATGTGGCCTGCAATGTTCCCGTACTAGCAATACGAGAAGATCCAAGAAATGATGCTATGTTATCAGCAGTAGTCACCTGTGGCACATCCTCATGTGCATCTCCTTCTGCAAAAAATGAATCCACTATGAAATGGCATTAGAATTCAAGAAAGAACGCTTGAAGGGAAATAAACACATGACAGAAGATAGAGCAAAAGAGGGATCTACCAACAGTGGGTGGGCCAATATGATGTGCACTAGAGGATGTTTGCATGCTACGTGTTGCCAGCATTGTAGAAGGCAATACAGGTGAGGGTGACCTCTGATGAGGCGGCGTCGACATTTGCACAGTAACATTGACAACACCTAAAGAATAATACATTAAATATATCAAACATTAAATAAATGAAAAGTGCAAGAATTGTAAACAAGGATGAACCTTTATTTTGAAAATTGATAGTATGAAGTATGATGTGTTTTGGGTACTTAGAGTGATAAGCCAAGCAAGTGATAATACAAGAAAATCATCATCACCTGATCCTACAACACCCTGATCGTAGGAACGACTTTCATATGAGGGCGGATAAATTGTTGTAAAAACAATACGTACATATTTTAGTTAATGACATAAAAAGAGAATAAAATATAAACCATTATTGAACTTTTGTTATAATTAAAGCTTTCATTATTGCTTACTTGCAAGTTTTATGTTGTCTTATACAATAATTCCACCCTCTGTCGTATCTCATCAGTGGTAGGATGCACGGCTGCCAAAGCAACATTCTCTTTTCTAATTTTTATAAGAGGCATTTTAAAGAATTTCACAAGGCCTGTGGGATCTTCAGGGTCATCATTGCTTAACCCTAATGATTCCACATCCATAGAAAGGTGCTCAGGTACTGTAACTCCCTTTCCCTTTCCCTTTCCCCGAACATCTGTCTGTGTCAAGAATATCATTAACAATTACAAAATTAGTATAAATCACTAAAAAAGAACATAATAATGTAATAGTTTGCTTCTACCTAATTTGTACAATTACAATGAGGTTTACCTGCTTGATAGAAGTGTCGCAAGGTACATCTCTGTCTGCGATATGTGATGGATCCATGTTGGCCTGTGACAAAGAAAAAATATAAAAAACGTTAGCAAAATTACATCATACACAACATGAACAACATGAACTTTGTAGACAAAAAGAGTATTAAATATTAAAAAGATGTTGTCATCAAAATCATTGTAAATTTTTTAATTCCTTACCTTTACTTTATGTAGACTATGCAGGATCCTCAACTAAATGGTCACATAAATAGTCACATAACTAATAAACAATCCAATTTCCATAAATAAACATAGTTTAAAAATTGTCACATAAATAATCACACTCCCTATCTCCATCTCCATATTAAAAGGTGCATCATGAATTAATTATGTAATGGCATTAGAATTCAAAACAGAATGAATTAATTATGTAAAAAAAATTCTATCACGAAGTCAATATTAAATAGATAATATACTAATTGCATTCCTCATACATTTCATTCTTCATCATCATGAACATCAAGGTCATGATGATGATGATGATGATGATGATGATGATGATGATCATCATCATCATCATCATCATCATCATCATCATCATCATCATCGTCATCATCATCATCATCATCATCATCATCATCATCATCATCATCGTCGTCGTCGTCGTCGTCATCGTCATCAATGTCTTCGCCATCATCATCACCATCATCACCATCACCATCACCGTCATCATCATCATCATCATCATCATCATCATCATCATCATCATCATCATCATCATCATCATCATCATCTTCTTCTTCTTCTTCTTCTTCTTCTTCTTCTTCTTCTTCTTCTTCTTCTTCTTCTTCTTCTTCTTCTTCTTCTTCTTCTTCTTCTTCTTCTTCTTCTTCTTCGTCATTGTGAAACTGTCGATAGTGATCATCATCCACTTCATCTTCTACTTCTTCGATATCTTCTTCTTCCATCACATTATACTTTATCGGCCTTCCTCTTGGATCATGTCTAACAACAAATGACCAACCCGGTTTATGTGGAACCTCTGAGTAAAATACTTGCTCACATTGGCTTGGAAGAACATAGGGCTCATCCCCAACTGGTTCAAATGACCTTGTATTTAGCATTATAAAACCATTATCATGTTCAATAACAGTTCTATCAGGATCATTTTTATTCAATTGTAGCCTATACCATTTGACGACGAACAAAACTAATTTGAAGGAATTAAAGTCACACTCAATTATATCATCCAAAATGCCATAGTATCAATTTTGAGACTGTTGAGGATGAATGTCATTTCTCAATGAAATATTTGTCACCTCAAAGACAATAGTGATGCTAGAATCACAAGTTTTCGTCCTGTCATCCAACTTTTTTATGCGAAATTTATGACCATTGCAACACATAGCATTGTGGTGTTTGCCTGCGATATGTCAAACATGTAAAATTTATTGCATTATGAGTTGATAAACATATGGGTGATTAATAAATTTATACGTACTTGTTTATCTCTTAAACCATATGCTAAATCAATTTCCCTTTGCGTAACACTGGAATCTCCATTACGATGTGCTTCTTTAACCAATGAAGCCACGCCTTCCCATGTTAATGTGCATCTAGAATGTTGACAATGTTCAATCCATACCGTCATCCAATCAATATTGTTTGCAATATACAAATGTAGTGCATCCCACTCTCGTTCAACTGTACAAAAAATAAATAGACGTCTTACAATCGATTTATTTTGAAGATTAAGAATTAATTAACTACAATAACATCTTATAATTACCTCTCACTTTCCTCAATCTACCTTTCCCCATCAAGTACTCCCCTTCGAATTTGTTAATGGTGTTGGGATCCCAAATGTGATCCATGTGGATCTTTGCTGCAAACTTAGGAAGATATTCACAAATGTACACCATAGTCTGGTATACCATATATCCCTCCACCATAGAACCCTTAGGATGTGCTCTTTGTCGAACCAAAGCCTTCAAAAATTTCAAGTGCCTCTCAACCATCTACATTGACCTAGTGTGTACAGGTCCACACAATTCAATCTCCTCAACTTGGTGTATGAGGTAGTGTTCTTGTGCATTGAAAAAAGCTGGAGGTAGACACTTTTGCATTTCACACGTTAAATGAGGAATTTTTCTCTTCCAATATTTTATATCGTCTTTATGGATTTCTTTACATGACAACCAACTATAAGGTATTCAAGACTCAAAAAAATATATTACATAAGAAGTAAAACAAATCACAAATATAATATCTATACAACAAACTAAACAAATATCACTACTTACCTCATGTATTTTCCAAGATCATATATGACTTGCTTGACATTATTGTCGAAGTCGTCTAGGAGAGATAGAGGTAGAACGTACTGCAACAATTATAAAATTATCTTTTCATTTTTTTGTAACATAATGAAAAGTACACGTACGCGTAGTACTTAAATACATACTAAAAACACAAGAACATGAATTACCTTAATGAAGGTATGCCAATCATGTGTTTTCATCCCTAGCCCAAATTCACTTTTCTTTGATATGAGATTGTTTATGTTCGCAGCAAATCCTGTGAGAAATCGAATTTTTCGTATGACTTCTTTAATAGCATTGCTTTGCTGGTCCGTTAATAACCAAGGAAGCTCACTTATATTAATTTGGTCTCCATGGCTATTTGATTGAATGACATTTATCATTGCATGATTGGAATCCTGAATGTCGCTACATATTTTGACAATTTTTTCTTTGTCACGCCTTCCATCCAATATTTTCCATAATGTCTCTGTTATATTCTTTCCAATATGCATACTATCAAACAAATGAAAAATTTGTAACTGCTCATAGTAGGGCAACCTACTAAATTGTCGGGGATAACTTTTTATTCCCATAGGAAGGTGGTCATTTATGCCTTCACGACCTTCATGATCATCAGTCACATCATCAGTAAACAAAACAAAATAGAAAAGATGTTTTATGACAAACCAATAGATGGAATGGCATTACCTTGACGATTAATTCTATTATATTCCAACTTCCACAGGTGAGGTATCATTCTTCGTGGCTTTGATGTATTCTCTTCTTTCCCATTGAAAAGATGTTTTTCAGTATTTCGATACTTATGATTTTTGTGGAGAAAGTGCCTATACTCATCAAACACCTGCTTTCCTAAACTTTTTGAATGACAAGATTTCATCTTTGGACTACAAACAAGACATGCAAATTTTCCCTTTGTTTGAAGACGTACAAGATAATGTATAATTGGATTAAATATGATAATTTTTTGAATTATAATGTTCATGCATAACTTAAACACTATAACATACCACAAAAATGTGTTAGCCCCGGGGCATCGTGTATTGTCCATAGAAGCATCGCATGGAATTGAAATTGTCTTTGTCCTATTGGTCTAGAGACATCATACATAGTGACACCATTCCATAACTCTAGCAACTCATTGATAAGAGGCTTGATATATACATTCATATCTTTAACTTGGTACTTACCTAATCGAATGAACAAAAACATTACATAATTATTATGACCATTTTATTGCAATATTTATAATTAAATTTAGACGACTATATTTAAATGATAAAATACCTAGAACAATCATTGCCAACATTATGTGCTCCCTCTTTATTGACATCCATGGAGGAATGTTATTGTTGATAACAAAAATAGGCCACACTGAGTAAACAAATCTCATCTCTCCAAATGGATTGACACCGTCTGCTACCAATGAAAGCCTGAGATTACGAGGTTCTTCTTTAAAGTGTGGCCACTTTTCCTCTATGTCCATAAATGCTGAACCATCCGTAGGCATTTGAATAATATCATCTCGACTTCTATTTTGTGCATGGTAATCCATAAATTGTGCCAAGCTAGTGCACTTGAATAATCGTTGCATACGTGGAATAATGGGAATATAGCGAAGAACCTTGCAAGGAACCCTTTTTGTTATTTATTTGTTCGATATCTACTAATATGAAATTCAGAGCATTCAGTTCGAAATTCATGTCATTTGTGATATATAATATGATCATTGGGACAAGCATCTATTGCTTGATACTCCATTCCAATATCTTTCATAACGGCAGATAATTCTCGGTATGAGCGAGGTAGAATATTTGATGGTGGTAACAAAAACTCACCTATCAATCTACAGCAACAAAATATAAATTTTTATAATAAAGAATATTAATGGTACAACATGATTCACAATTTATTATGACATATATGACATGTCTTAACATACGTGACATTGTTATGTTGGATAAACCATTCATAACCTTCAAGTTCACCAACAACAATACAGCGGAGAGAAGAGTTGCCTGCGAGCCTTCATAAAGGGCCTCAGATACCTTCTCAAGTAGAGGGACATCATGAACAACATCAAGGTCATCTTCATCATCATGATCAGCTGCGTGAGTACTAAATGAGTCATAGATCAATGTATTTGTACCATCATCTTCAATTGTGTTTTCTGGCTCATGATCATCATCTTCCATGGGATCATTATCTTCAGCTTCGATATTCACACCTCCATGTTCATCCACTTCAAAAACCATATTCTCAGGGTTGTGTTGATCCATACCATGTGCTCCGGGGTGCTCGACCTATATAAAATTGATATACATAAATAAATCGTGATCATGATCTCATCATCACGTGATTTATTATGTATATAAATTGTCAAAACGATATAATGAAAAAATTACCAATGGATGATAATCATGTCCACCTTCAATGTGACCATGCAGCCTACAATGTTTCTTTGTTGTTTTGATTAGAAGTCTTCTAGTCTTTAACCCCTTACAAATTTTGCACGGACAATAACATTTTCCATCACCTTTTCTTTTCAAGTTAGACCACAATCTAGCAATTGTCTCCTTATTTTGTTGTTCATTGATATTGTCTGACATGGTCTTTCTTCACAGGCAAGAAAATAGAAATTATTGTCTGAAATGGTCTTTCCCCCAGGAGCTGGCAAATCCTGCTTCCATACTTTAATTCTATTTTCTCAAAGGACAATCCTAAAAATCCATGCATTGAAAACAACTTTTTACACCTTTGTTGGTTGTGGTGGCGTCAAGGAGAGTTTACATCAATAAATGAAGAGCATGCCAATGCTTTTAATGCAGTAGTAGAAGTCTATCTCTTATTCAATATCTCTAGTGAAACCCCCATGATCTTTTGTTGGAGTAGAATTTTTTATATTCTAGAAAGGGTCTTGTCCTTTGTTGATAGGATATTCATCTACCTCAAGAAATAATTGTTCTTTTCTCCAACAAGAAGTGGAACTAAATGAAGATCTAGCACCATGAAATTAATCCTCAAAAGGATTACTATAGTTAGTTTTGGTAGATAATGATCTGGGTAAAATACTAATGTGGCTTTACGAAACATTATGTACTAGCTTAGCATACTCTAACAACTTTTGTGCGACATGCTACATCCAATTAAGTCTCCATCGGTATCTCTATTGTGTTTATGGATTGGGATTCAATGTACTCTTTTTATACACAGATTTTACTTTCAACTAAGGAGGTTTGTATGTACTTACTTGTCTTTTGATTGTATCCCTATTTCAAGAATTTCTTCTATCAACAAATCATTTGTTGTAAGTTGTACAAGTGGAAGCTTGAACATGCCTTCCATGCTAGCCTTGTTGATATGTTCAACACCATCTTGTGCAACAAATCTTTAGAACTCCATTTTTCTGAATTGAAGAGTGAGTAGTAGGGACAATCTAGGACACTTACAGAGGTTTTGCAAGAGAGATAAATAGACCTAAATATTATGGCTTAATAATGATCAATAGGTAAACAGATAAGAAACTCTCAATATCAAAATGAATTTCTCAATTGTCTTTACTAGAAATGGATAGATCTGCTAATAATGGCTTTATGATTGTATGTCAACTTTAGACTCAATCCAAGAAGAGCTAGAACTAATATGCGATATCTAGATTTATGATCTCTATAATATAACAATCCCATAATTATGTTTCCACGCATCTATACCACAACACAAACATCATGCTAGTGTTCAGCCATAGCAATTGATATCCTAATTATAGAATGTGAAATATGCACATAACTATGAATAAAGATTAAGAAAAACAAAGAAAGATGCTTATTGCAAACATAAATGACTAATGGACAAGAATTGAATTCATTGTAGATAGTTGTGAATATCAAATTCACTTATTTGTGTGCATTTAGTAACTCATGTACTTGTGGCCAGCCATTTATCTCTTTCATAAATTAAACACTTATTAATAACATTAAATGGCTGAGTAATTATGTTTTAGTTGAAATTGAAAATAAAATATTTTATTTCAGGATAGCTCACACTATTCCCTATCATATTTTAGACTCTCGGTTTTGTTAGTAGTGGTTTGATGTCTTTGGAGCTAATCATTGCATTTCTTTAGTTACATTTGCCAGCCTACTCCCAGCTTGTGCCAAAATGGGAGCTTTGGAACAGGGTATGGACATCCATCAAAGCATAAAAGATAGAGGAATTTTGTCAGATGTAGTTGCAACTGCACAAAATGGATTTGTTGAGAAGGCTTTAGAAACTTTCAAGCAAATGCAATCGGCAGGTGTAAAGCCAAATTCCATGACCATTGCTACTATCCTCCCTGCCTGTGCCAAAATGGGAGATTTGGAACAGGGTATGGACATTCATCGAAGCATAAAGGATAGAGAAATTTTGCCAGATGTTGTAGTTTTAACTGCCTTGGTAGACATGTATGCAAAATGTGGAAGCATAGACAAGGCACGTGAACTATTTGATAGAATGCCTGAAAGAAATGTTGTCTCGTGGACTGCAACGATTGTTGGATATGCACAAAATGGATTTGTCGAAATGGCTTTAGACACTTTCAAGCAAATGAAATTGGAAGGCATAAAGCCAAATTCCACAACCTTTGCCAGCATCCTCCCTACCTGTGCAAAAATGGGAGCTTTGGAACAGGGTATGGACATCCATCAAAGCATAACTGATAGAGGAATTTCGTTAGGTGTTGTACTTGCAAATTCCTTGCTTGACATGAATGCAAAATGTGGAAACATGGACAAGGCTCGTGAATTGTTTGATACAATGTCATGCAGAGATGTGATCTCATGTGAACAATCAACACCCGCGTATACAAGAGGAAGGGATTGCTGATACAAAATTGAACGCTCACTCCTCAATCATAGTTCTATGGTTTTACGAGATTAAACTAGGACAATTAACTACCACATGTATATTTTTTGCAACATGAAATTAAAAACTAGGCCAATTTGAATCTACCTCCTGCGTGGGATTGCCTTCGACGTCGGTTTGATGTTCTTGGGGGTTGAAGTCGCCACAGACGCCTACGCAGGATTGCAATTCACAAATGAATTCCCCACCTCTTTTTTTATTTTGTAATGGCTATTGTCGTCGGAATTACGACGAACGTGAGCACTTTTTTGAAAAAAAGAAAATTCTCATTCCTAATGCCTTCTTCGTTGAAACCAAATGGGTAATTTCCATCAGAATTACGACGAATGCGGGCATTTTTTCAAAAAAAATCAAATTTGGCCACAATATACCTTCTCCATCAGAAACCTCAGTTGAAAATCTAGTCCAAATGTATTAGTGATCAGCAGCACACACCATACCCAAAATCCAATACGATTTGGTCAGTCAACTACGCAAAACTCCCGCTCAAATATCTATACTTGAGTTGCTGAAACTTTCACCAAAGCACAAACATTTTGGAACAAGCGCTATTGGAAACAAATGTACCTCAGGATCTGGATACTAACAAATTCCAAGCCATGGTGGCTCACATGACAGGGCCTCATAATCTCACCTTTTCTGAGCATGATAATATTTCATTGAGCCATCCACACAATACTCCACTCCACATTGAAGTCTTGGTCTACAAACATCGAGTCAAAAGAGTATTAATAGATGGAGGAGCTGGACTCAATATCTGTACCTTAAAACTTATCTGTGCATTAAGCTTCTTTGAGCAATCCATTGAGCCACTCAAAAAGATCACTATCAAGGCATATGATGATGAAGAAAGATCATCCAAGGGAATAGTGGTGTTGCCAATTCAAGTGGGACCAATACAAAAGGACACTATGTGCCAAGTCTTAGACATAGACCTCACATCTAATATCTTATTAGGTCAACCTTGGATACATGAAATGCAAGCAGTACCTTCAACTTATCACCAATGTGTTAAGTTCCCATATAATGGACAAGAGATCTCTATTTCAGCGGATCATAATCCTTTTCAACATTACAATTCTATGGGGGCAGCCCAAGACAATTTGATTCCACATAACAAAGAAAAACAAATTTCCTCAGTACCAGATTTTCAGCAAGAAAAGCCTAAATCTTTATCTATGGATTTCAAACAGAAGATGAAAATCAAAGAACAAGGCATGGGAGAGTACTCTTTGGAACCCTTGTGTCTAATTAACTTTCTAGTATCGTGTAAGTCTCTTGGGGTACCTTTAGCATCAACACATCAAGCAACACAACCCATCACCAAGTTTGATGGCAAGTTTATTCAACTAGGCACACTGGCACATGAATCAGAAGAAAAGGACATCCTTAGTTGGCTAGGCAAGGATGAAGAAGAAGACATAGCAGCTACTATGAAAGTAGCTATACCAACACAACTATATGGAATGGGCTACCTAATCATGCAACAAATGGGATACAATGGCAAAGGACCTATCGGCAAGCATCAGGAAGGTGTCACAGAACCATTAGATCCTCCTTCACAGTTTTCTAAAGACAAAACAGGATTGGGCTATGAGCACACTCTACCCCCAAAGAAGACACCAAGTAAATATCAAAAACGTCAGTGGAAAGAAAAGAAGAAATGCAAGGAGGACTCATGGCAGGAGGCATTATTTGAATCAGCAGAAACCATACGAAAGGAATGTGAATACCAAGAAAAAGAGAAACAACAAAAGGAGTCAGCCATTCAAAAAGCAAAAGCACCTTGTGCAGAAGTACATCATGTTCAGGAACTTGTTTCAAGCAAAGAAGAATCACCCCCTGACAACATCATTACTCCTCGAGGAGAGATAATGTATGAACAGATACAACGAGTAGAAGTAGGATCTAATATGGAATCCGAGAAGACCATCAGACTAGTATCAATCATCAAAGACCTGTTTTCACCCTACAACATACCAGTCTATAGCACTGAAAGAATTTGGGATAATACCTTTGAGACTGATTCAAATAAATATGAATGGGGCAGTTGTTCCAATGTTACTAAAGATATTACTGAAAACACCAATCATACACCCCTTTCTCAAGAAGAACAAGGCACAGAGACTAGATTACTTGAATTTGGTCCACAAAATATCTATGACGCTAAGGAAAACGAGCAACGACATTACGAGCAAGTTTACACGGAAGATGATACCATCGAAGACCTCGACAAAATTATTAACTTATTTAAAAACCCAGCCAACCTTGACGATACCTCCATCCTGACACTTACAACAGTTGAACTTGACCCACCCAATGACTCTTTACCACTCATCTTTCCTAACCTCATAGATTGGGATGAACTTGAAAATCATGACATACCAATTTTCCCAAATGATGATTCCATTATCCATTACTTATGTACCATCAACCCAGAAATAGACTCTACCAGTGAACAAAGTAATGACATCTGCAATCAGGGGAGTGCTAAGTCTCTCATTCACAAAAATGAAAGAAATAAGGGATCTATTGCTGAAAACGAGTCAATGGCAACACTAGATCACAAAAAAGTAAAATTAAAGGATGCATCTGGAGGTGAAAACCTTTTTGAGGCACCTAAAGATGAGAGACTTGACACTCTTCCTGCACACTATCAGGAGGGATCACCCATATTGATTGAGCCCACACAATCAATCAACATTGGCACAACAAAAGAAACCAAAAACATACACCTAGCAGAATCTCTAACAGAGGCAGAAAAACAAGAGTTATCAAATTTTTCAAAGAAAAGCAAATCAATTTTGCTTGGTCATATGCATATATGCCCAGGATTGATCCATATTTAATCATGCATCACTTGTCCACTGCTCTAGGAGCTAAGCCAGTTAAGCAAAAATTGAGAAAAATGAATCCACATGTGGCATTCATGGTCAAAGTTGAGCTAAAGAAACTATAAGACGTCAGATTTATTCGACCTATCGACTATGTTGAATGGGTTTCCAACATTGTGCTAGTTTCAAAACCAAATGGCAGTATCAGGATATGCATCGATTTTAGAGATGTCAACAAAGCCTGTCCAAAGGATGACTTTCCTTTCCCTAGTATTGACATAATTGTAGACCTCACAGCAGGCCATGCAATGTTATCACTAATGGATGGTTTTTCTGGCTATAATCAAATCAAGATAGCTCCAGAGGATCAATATAAAACAACATTTACCTTTCCTTCGGGAACGTATTGTTGGAATGTCATGCCTTTTGGCTTAAAGAATGTTGGGGCAACTTATCAACGAGCAATGACAACAATCTTTCATGACATGATGCATACCTTCATGGAGGACTATGTGGATGATTTACTAGCTAAGTCATTTACTCGAGCAGAACATCTAGGCATCTTAGAAAAAAAATTTGACAGGTTGGAGAAATTTCAAGTCAGGCTCAACCCTAAGAAGTGAGTCTTCGAGGTAACATCAAGAAAGTTATTAGGCTACATAGTCTTAGAAAGAGGCATTGAAGTAGATCCAGCAAAGGTACAAGCCATCATGGAAATGCCACCACCTAAGAACATCAGCCAACTTAGATCCTTGCAAGGATGGCTCCCATCAATCAAGCGATTCATCACTCAACTAGCAGATAAAAGTCTACCATTCAATTATTTGCTACATAAAAATGTACCCTTCAGATGGGAAGCCAAATGTGCAGAATCATTCTATCAAATCAAGCAATATCTAATCAACCCACTAGTTCTAGTACCACCAATAGCAGGGAAGACACTTATTCTCTACATATCCACAACCGACATATCATTGGGGGCACTATTAGTACAAGAAAATCAAGAAGGCAAGGAACGAGCTATCTATTACATCAGTAGAACTTTGAATGGATATGAGCTCAATTATACATTCATTGAGAAGGCTTGATTAACAGTGGTATTTGCTTCTCAAAAATTCCAATACTACATGCTAGCTCATACAATCAAGCTAGTAGCAAAAATTGACCCTCTAAAGTACTTGCTCAGCAAATCAGCTCTCACTGGCAGATTGGCTCAATGGGTAATGATTCTCAGTGAATTTGATATCCACTACATAGAGCGTCAAGCTATCAAAGGACGAGTGATTGCGGATCAATTAGTCGATGCACCACTACCAGATAAACAACCAATGGAGATCGAATTTCTAGATAGGGATGTTCTCAATATTACCCCCAAGCAATGGACCCTATACTTTGATGGTTCCTACACTCAACATGGCTCAGGGGCTGGCATTTTGTTCATCACTCCTGATGGACACACCATACCAAGATCATATAGGCTCATGTTTCCATGCACAAATAACATTGCTGAATATGAGACACTAGTTACAGGGATCAAAATGGTTGTGGAATGGAGAATCACATAATTGAAAGTCTACAGAGATTCACAACTAGTCATAAATCAGATCAACAATGACTATCAGATGAAAGATGACAAGTTGCTACCATACAAATGAATGGTGGATGATTTCAAATAGTATTTTATACACATCACCTTCAAGCAAATACCAAGGTTGGACAATAGAGCAGCTAATGAATGGCTACTATCGCTTTACTACTACAAATTCCAGAACAACAAAGTCGTTACGAGTTTCTATTAGAGAAACTATTTTCCCCAGGCTATGACAATTTCGCATCCCATGTTATCTATGTCTTAACTAGTCTAGACTCTCCGTTATACAAAACACTATACGACTATCTGAAAACCAATACCCCACCCATTGACCTATCTCGAAATAAAAAATGCAACTTTATCCGGCAAGCTGCCCGTTATACCCTCACTGCTCATACTCTTTACTGTCGAGGTCTCGATGGTACTCTTCTTTGTTGCCTTGATCATAATGAATCTGACTCTGCTTTACAAGAGCTTCACAAAGGTATCTATGGCACGCATTCAAGTGGTCCTACTCTTGCTAAAAAAGTTCTAAGAATGGGATATTACTAGCTGACAATGGAAAAGGATTCTTATCATTTTGCAAAGAAATGTCCTAAATGCCAAATCCATGGCAATATTATACATGCACCAGCACAAGAATTACAGCCATTCACAACATCCTGGCCCTTTTGCCAATGGGGACTGGACTTAGTAGGCAAAATAAACCCTTCATCTTCAAATGGACACAAGTTCATTATCACTACAACAAAATATTTTACCAAATGGATTGAAGAGGTCCCCATGACCACAGTAACTGGAAAACAAATTGCCTCTTTCATTCTTAATTATTAGATATGTAGATATGGCATTCCAAGTACCATCATCATAGATAATAGATGACCTTTCAAAAACCAAGATGTGCAAGAACTATGTGAACAATTCAAAATCCAACATCATTTCTCTACGCCTTACTAGCCATAAGGGAATTGTCAAGCTGAGGCATCCAACAAAACAATATTGAAAATCCTCAAGAAAATAGTGAATGATGCAGGAAAAGATTGGCACGTGCAACTCAATCCAGCACTTTGGGCATACAGAACTAGCATCCACATACCTACAGGAGCTACGCCATATTCATTGGTGTATGGATCAGAAGCAATTTTACCCCTGGAGGTAGAAATTCCATCTCTCAGAGTATCTTTGAAAGGCCTCATTCTAGATGAAGAGTATCGAGTAAACAGACTGCAAGAGCTATAACTTCTAGATCAAAAGTGACAACATGCCTATACTCACCTCAAATCATATCAGCAACGCATGTGTCGAAGCTACAACCACAAGGTCATCCCTAGGATTTTTAAAATTGGTGATCTAGTACTCAAAGAAAATCCCAAAAATCAATAGGATCGGGAAAAGAAAGGGAAGTTTGAACCTAACTGGTTGGGTCCCTATGTCATCATATCAGCCTATGGATCAGGCACCTATCAACTAACAACTTCAGAAGGAGATGTGCTCAATGAACCAACCAGCAACATCCATTTGAATAAATACTATACTTGAGCAGTCTAATGCATGGAAAAGTCAAAAAATCAAAAACATCAAAAACATCAAAAAATAAAAAAACATCACAAAATCAAAAATAAAATAAAATAAAATAAATCAGAAAAAGAAAAAAGGTACAATAAAAACAATTGGTTAAAACCTGGCAACGGGCACTATTGTGAGAGGGAAGCTCCTCTATCTATCTTTACTCTCAAACTTTTATATCCACAATCAAGCACTATCGGCCATCGCCCAACACTTAATCAAAATAGCATCATCTAGGACATACTTAGTGTAGTCACTGCCCTTGTTTATCCAAAAATCATTTTATCTCACCATGGCTTGGTAATCACTGTACATATCCACGTCAGGAGGTAAATTTAGCTAGGGACAACATTGATCAACATTACATCCTAAGTCAAAACTTGCAGTAGATTATGAGCATCATGTCCAACAAACAAATCAACAATCAAGAGAACAAAACATTGATCACTTAATAGATTCACAACACATGATGGATGATTTTCTGAAGTATAAAATGATTGCATCTTGCATGAAGTTTTGACTATTGTTGCACTTGAATTTTTTTGAATTATTGGATCCTCTACATTTTCTCAACGATGCATCGAGCTAGAGAAAGTAATGAGGACTCCAATATCTTTTTAGTTTTCTATCTACGAGGCGATCACTTATACTGTGCAAATACTTGTCTCGAGACGTGATTCAAAGCATATCACTGAAAACATAGTTCCACTTTGCGCATACAAATGGTTTAATCTTGTTTGTTTATACGCAAGCCACACTCAAGTCATCTTGGTTCAATTATACCTTGACACTTGTGCCATCTTGCAAAATCAAAAATCAGGTAAATTTTTCTCAGGTCATTATGTTTCAAATATACCATTATGCTTGTATAAATTTCTAACATATCCCAATAGCTCAATGATGATAAATACAAAGAAAGCAACAACATGTGACTATACAGGAATGACAAATGAAAGAATGAGGATGATCAATTAGTTGCATATCAGTTACAATTAGTTACATCTCATTTACAATTAGTTGCATATCATTTACAATTAGTTGCATATCATTTTACAAATTAGTTGCATATCATATCATACTTCTCATTTTCAAGATACATCTCATATCATATCATTATCATACATCTCATTTTCAAGAAACATCTCACAGCATATCATTATCATATATCTCATTTTCAAGATACATCTCACATCATATTATTATCATACATCTCATACATCAAGCATCATCAAAACAAAATATCTAATCACATGCATCTATCTAAGCATTTCAACATCATCATAGAATCATCAAAAATCATTTATAAATCATCATCCATCAAACACATCACATATGACTATCTCCTGAGGGTGACAATCTCGCGGCAGATGTCCCAGCACCTAGATCTCTAGGTGGATCCTAACGAGTAGGCCGGGTCACACCTCTTCTCTCTGTCCTCAAAGTTGTCTGCCTAGATCGACTCGATCTCATCACAATAAAAATATGAGCTCTACGCTCCCTAGGCACCAACTCCTCATACAGCTACCGGTAGTACTCAGCCTCCTTGGCTGTATACTGCATCTCCCTCAATGTATCTCTCATCGAGCCACTAGTTGCTGCTCTCTCCAGACTATCTACCCGAGCCCCTGCTCGACCCAAGTGCTCCAAAACTATATCATGCTTAGTGGTCAGTTGTGTAATCTAACATTGATGTGCCAGTAACTATGTCTACAGATGCTGCACTAACAACTATAAGGATCTAATATGAGCATCCTCTCGGTGAGTGGGAATCCAAATCTGGAGGGGTACCTGTGTCGTGGTACCCCCTATCCCTCTCCCTGTCCTCGACACTGGTGGGGGTAATACATCTGACCTCCTCCTCTGGGTAGGCCATCTAAAATCATTTGTCCCACCCACAGCTGCTATCACCTCCCCTGCTCACCCACCACCCCCAGCTCCAATCTCCAAAGCTCCCCAGCCTCTATCCTCCACGGCCCGCTGCACTACTCTCTCAACCTATATCCCTCTATCCCCACCAACTCTGCCTCTATCTCCTCTCCTCCCTTGATCTCCTCTCCTTCTATCTCCATGCCAACCTCAGCCACCTCCTCCACCATCTCCACCATCATCACCCCCACCATCCCCACCTCCCTCCTCGAACTCGTCTCCCTCCTCTCTCCATCTCCCTAGCCTCTCAAGCTGTTCATCTTCATCATCATCAAAAGAGGGAATCATCTCCACTGGATCCGATATCCTAGCCACCGCATGAGCCACAAAAAGTGTTGAGAACTCCTTAGTCATGCCTGCATCCACTACCTTGTAGGCATAGTCCCAGATCCGACCAGCTATGTACTTATACTCCTCAATCGCCGCAATGCTATCAATGGTAGGGCCCCACTCTAGCACATCCTACCTTTGTCAAGCATATAAGCATGCTCCCTATGGTATCCCCTGCTGTCATCCATACTACCGCTAAACTCGGCTATGTAGGAATCTCTCAATAACAAAGGGCGTCTGCCCTATCAAAAATATGGACATGTATACATAGGGCATCTCTAGCCGATCCCCCACCCACACCTCACAATCCATATACGGTCTCCAGACGACCGTATCAATATCATCCAGCACTCGCCTCCAATGCTCTAGTTTGCCCAACTTACACTGGACAACTATCCCTGTATATTAGTATGCATAGGCCCGTCCAACTGGCCTATCCCTATTTGCAAGTGGCCTGGCTGTGGGAATGTGCTCCCGCGCCCATACCTGTAACAAAGTCACCCCATCTGATAGACTACCATACCCCAAGTATACCACCTGATGCAAATCCTTGTATAGGTGGGCCAACATAGCCGACCCCATGCAAATCGGTGACCCTGTGTCACCATGTCTTCCAAGACCAACCCCCATCCCACTGCCAATCCCTTTGACCTACGGTCGGGACATAAGAAGCCACCTATGAAACCTGCCAGTACTGATGGTAGTGGAGCATAATCCAAATCAATAAACTCCTGCCAGGGGATCTCATATCCACAAATCATATCATCCTATAGAATCTAGCGAAGAGCCTATGTCCCACCCTCCTCAGTCTACTCATATGGAAATAGTGCACCTACCATAGGAATCTGCAAAATATGATAGCAATCCTCTGGTGTCACTGTAATCTCACCTGTCGCCAAATGAAAGGTGTTGGTGTCACTATGCCACCTCTTTGCCAAAGCTGTCAATAAACCCCGGTTAATGATATACGAGGGCATCTCTAACAAAGAGGATAATCCACACCTCTCAATAATGTCTCTATCTGCCTGTGTCAATCATGGAATCAAAGACCACGGCCTCGGAAATCACTCTCATGATTGCACAACACCAAGTCGCTCCTGTCACAAGCAAAACATGTCCAATATCAGTTCCCCCATCAAATCAAAAATTCATATCAGCATCAGATCCATATCAACTTGAAACATTGAAAAACAAATCAAGTTTCACATTCATATCAACTTGAAACATTGAAAAACAAATCAAGTTTCACATCAAATTCATATCAACTTGAAACACTGAAAAACAAATCAAGTTTCACATCAAATTTATATCAACTTGAAACACTGAAAATCTAATCAAGTTTCACATCATATCAAATCCATATCAACATCAAATCAACTTGAAACACTAAAAATCTAATCAAGTTTCAAATCAAATTCATATCAACTTGAAACATTGAAAAAAAAATCAAGTTTCACATTCATATCAACTTGAAACATTGAAAAACAAATCAAGTTTCACATCAAATTCATATCAACTTGAAACACTGAAAAATAAATCAAGTTTCACATCAAATTCATATCAACTTGAAACACTGAAAATCTAATCAAGTTTCACATCATATCAAATCCACATCAACATCAAATCAACTTGAAACATTGAAAATCTAATCAAGTTTCACATCAAATTCATATCAACTTGAAACATTGAAAAACAAATCAAGTTTCACATTCATATCAACTTGCTGAAAAACAAATCAAGTTTCACATCAAATTCATATCAAATTGAAACACTGAAAATCTAATTAAGTTTCACATCAAATTCATATCAACTTGAAACATTGAAAAACTAATCAAGTTTCACATCAAATTCATATCAACTTGAAACATTGAAAAACAAATCAATTCTCACATTCATATCAACTTGAAACACTGAAAATCTAATCAAGTTTCACATCATATCAAATCCATATCAACATCAGATCAATATCAACTTAAAACAACTCAAATCAAATCAATTTATCTATCAAAAATCCATATCCAAAAACCATATTAGAACTTATATCGGACATAAAATTTTATCCAAACAACACACAACAGGCATGCAGACTGACTATCACACCCATCCCAGAAAAATTGGCAGACACCTACTTACCCCCACCTATCTTCATTCATCTCAAAAATCCCTCACCAATCCTAAATTCCACTATATTTTTTGACTACGTGCTAAAAAAAAATTTCTATGTGCTAAACTCCTAGCTATGCGCTACCCAAAATCCGCTATTTGCTACCAAATTCACCCTATGCGCTAAACTATTCCTATGTGCTACACTATTCTATCCATGCACCGCCACTCTAACCCTATGCGCTATCCTATTCTACCCATGCGCAACCTTGTTGACCCTATGCGCTAGGTTTCACCTACGTGCTACCCTTTCCCCCTGAAGCGCTAGCCTATTAGCCCTCTACGCTAGAAGTCCTAGATGTGCTATCCTAAACTACCTATACGCTATGCACCCTAACCCCGACGCTACCCTAGCTTTTAACACTCTATGCGCTACGATTTTTATCGTATGCGCTATGATTTTTATCGTATGCGCTACGATTTTTATCGTATGCGCTAGGGTGCAGACGCTACGCACTAACCCGTTAAAATCCACGGTAAAAAATGAAAAACATGACCAAAAACAACAAAACAAAAAGCAAACAAGGGCAAAAATCAATGACTTACCGGTGGTCCATACGTGGCAGGCCTCCGGTACTGACAAACACGCTCGAATTGATGAGAAGCATAGGGAACGGGTATTTTGTCTTTCTCTCCAAATGTCACTTTCTCCAAAGTCAACAAGCACAAATGATACAAATGAAACCACTTTTTACCTTTTTATAGGGTAAACAAAAATTAGGGTTACGTGGTGGAACATGTAAATTGATCGTGGTCTCACCTCTAACACTAACAAACATCATTGTCGGGAGATGAATCAAATTAATGCATTCAACATAGACAAAATTTTAAAATGCAATGAAATTTATCAAAATCAAATCAAATTTTCAAATTTTTTATTCATCTCTCGAGGGAGCATTATCAACATCATTTATCAAATCTAGACATCATTTATCAAATTTGGGGCACGACATGAACATCTCGATACATGACATCACACTGATTATTATCAAATTTTGATGACACATCAATTTTCTTTGAATCAACATGTGCACACACGTCGCTTCAAAGAGGGGCAAAATGTAGACGTATAAAAAAGACTATATTCCTAAATGAATATTTAATGTTCATTTTATTCTCATTCCTCTATTTAGTTAAATCTAATTTAATTAAATCATCCACATTCCTCTATTTGATTAAATAAATTATTCAATTTATTTATTTAGATTCACTCAAACCTTTCTCATCATTTAATTGAATAAATCATTTTATTTAATTAAATCCCTTCTCTCTACTTTTAATTAAATTTACATTTAATTAAATAGTTCACTCCAAATAAATAAATCTAATTTATTTAATCCTCCACTTGCAACCATAATTAAAATAAAGCAATTTATTTTAATTAAATCCTATCATCCCTCACCCACTTGCCTCCTAACCCTCTTTCTAGATTCTTCTAGAACCCATCTAAACCTAATCAATTAGCCTAAACCCTTCAATTATCCCCTTTCCCTAAATTTGAGGATGTCACTTCTCAAATTTGGAGTAAAGTCTTCCAAAGGCATTAAAGCCTTTATGCCTTCAACAAGCTAACTTGTTGAATACCCCAAAATTTGGAAGGACTCTTACAAATTTGTCCCCAAAGTCTTTCAAACCATTAATGGTTAACTAACCCTTTGTGGCATGGTTAGAGACTTTTTGCCTAACTCAACCCTCATCTAACCCAGGGGTCTCATCAAGCATTCATTGCTTTGACCATGGTTATCTCCTTAACCCTTGCACAAGAGTTTATCCTTTGGATAAAAGCTTTACCCAATGGATAACCTTAACCTAACCTTAACCCTTACCTCCTAAGGTAACCATGAGATCTTCTCAAGCATTTAATACTTCTTACATCTCCTCTCAAGAAGTCTTATGTTGACAATTGTCACCATTTCATTGGTGAGAATTGCAAACATGGATTGATAACTTTCAATCCTGACCCTTGATAAGATCATCCAATCCTGATCATCCATGTAATAACCACCCATGATTCGTCCAACAAAAATTGAGTATATTTTTTTTTCTTTATTATGTTTTATTCAATTGCATACTCTGGGCATCCATCCAAATAGGATTGGGCATTCATCCATTCGGGATGAGCTTCTAACCATACGGGTTAGGCAATTGTCCATACGGGACGTGAATTCCATCTATCCAATACGGGATAGGCATCTACCCATACGGGGTAGGCATCCATCCAAACGGGATAGGAGATGCTCTGGCCAGAGACTTAGACTCATCGGGACCATTCGGGTCCTGAGCCACTCACTAAGTACTACATTCTTCTAACAAGAATGCACCGAGGTCGCCGTCCTTAGGAGTAGTAAGAAAATAATACAAGCTTGAATTCCGCCTCGGAATTTGGCTTAAAGCCTCGGGAAGTCAAGCGAATCCATACGGGAATTCCTTTCGAGTATGCATTGAATTAAATTTGATTAACTTATCTTTCAATTAGGATTCTTACTCAACCAAGCCTAGACCCCACCCACGAACGCCTGAGTACGAGGGACAACTCCGTCCCAAGACTGCCTACATACCCGCTTCGACGCGGGATCAAGGCGTAAAGTATGTAGTTCTATTTTCTAATCTATGGTTTGATGTAAACTGATTTTGTGGGTACGCAACCCTTTCTAGGGTCAGTGTCCCAGACAGTTTCTCTGCGGTTGCTACCCACGAAGGTAGCACTTAAGTGAAGGCTCAAGATGGCCTATTGCTTGTGGCCTAAACAAAATAACTAGAACCTAATACTTATCATGAGCGTCACCCAATTGCAAATCACCAATATCCCTTCGAGATAAATAAGTAAAATAAATAAGAAGGTAAATTCCATGAGAGCTTTTAACTTGACCATCCCTAAGAGGGGTTTACTATGGTTTATCTCAACGGATGTGGAATTCAATTAAAAGTTATCTTATTAAATTATCGATCCAAGAGGGATTACCCACCCCTTGGATTTTTAACTTCCAATGTCCCTTATTACTCCCCGACGATTTATAGGGACGATGCCACAGACGTCGTTAATGCAGCTTTATTAGGCGTTAAGTGCAGTAGTTCAACACGACGGCATTACCCGTAAGCGTGACCCAGAGGCACCGTATATACCAAACGCTGCTAGTTTTGGTTTTCCAACTTCCTTTATTTAGTTATCTAACTATGAATAACGAAAAATGAAAGCGTAAATAATTGGAGTAACTACTTGAAGTGTAATTTGCATAACAAATGAAACTTGCATAATAGTAATTGCATGAAAGATATAATTATCCTATAAATGATTTGCATGCTATGAACCATTAACGAAAGTAATTAATCTATGATGTAAGATGACTTAACGAATCCAAAATAACGATTAAATCTATGTACTTGTAATAAGGTAAGTTAATCTCTAAGGACCAATCGAGTGTCCCAACGATTCTTAATAGTTTAATAAAAATCTCGCTACACATTAATCCCATTTTTAATTGAAAGTCAATATCCTTAAATTTACACTAAGGAATAAAGAAAATCATCATTTCCTAAGTGTCATTATTATCAACCCCAAAAAAAAAATTAACTAAATGGTAATTAATTTAGATTATCATTCATTTTTATTTTATTTTTTAAAAAACCAAATTAAAATTCCAAATTTCGAAATACAAAAAAAACAAATTTTAAATGGCAAGGGCTTGTATTTTATTATGACTATAGCAAGGGTTGCGGGGTGGGGACCACGGGTCCCATCACCCCTGCGGCTCTGCATGCGCAGGTCCGCAGGGATGAGGGGACCCTGCGGGCCCGTCCGTACCCTGCAATCGGTTACTACGTAACCGTCCTTGCATGCAGACTACTAACAATGTAAAACGCCATGCGTTGCGGGGCGAGGGTGGGTAATTTTTTTTAAGAGGTTTTTTTTTCTTCTAAAGTTTGAACGACTTCCATTGTTATTTATATATATATATATATATATATATATATATATATATATATATATATATATATATATATATATATATATATATATATATATATATGTTTTTGTAACAAAATTATTGTTATTATTTTTTCTTACAGGGGTAATGTATTTTTAATCTATTGAAAATCACCCAGAGCAGGGTAGATAACAGGGAATAACAATGTGGCAGATTGATATTCAGAGATAAAATACAATGAAGCAATAGCCAGAGAGGTTTTTTTTTCTTCATTTCCTTTATTCTTTACACAGGGAAAATTCGTTCACAGAGAAAGAAGATTTATTTCTTTTCACAGGGAAATTTCATTCACAGAGAGAGAAGATTTATTTCTTTTCACAGGGAAATTTCATTCACAGAGAGAGAAGATTTATTTCTTTTCACAGGGAAATTTCATTCATAGAGAGAGAAGATTTATTTCTTTTCACAGGGAAGTTTCATTCACAGAGAGAGAAGATTTATTTATACACACAGGGAGATCTAGTTTTTATCAAAATAAACTGAAGATAATAATCTAATTTCTATTTACTCTGAAACTAATTTCTTATCAGAATTAAAACAATGAATCTTATTTTCAAGAAAAAATGAATTTCATTCTACAAATCTGAAACAAATTTTCTTATCAAACAATGAATTTTATTCTAAAATCTGAAACTAATGTATCTTATTTTCAAAAGAAATGAATTTCATTCTACAAAAACAATGAATTTTATTCTCTAAAATCTGAAACTAAAAATTTAAACAATGAATCTTATTTTCAAAAAAATGAATTTCATTCTACAAAATCTGAAACAAATTTTCTTATCAAACAATGAATTTTATTCTCTAAAAATCTGAAACTAATCTCTTATTAAAAATTTAAACAATGAATCTTATTTAACAATAAATCTCATTCTTTACAAAATCTAAAAACTAATTTCATATCAAGAAATTTAACAATGAATCTTATTAAAATCAAGATTCTCATTTTCTACAAAAACTAAACTAATTCTTTAACAAGATACAATTAAATTTTCATACTCATAATTAATCTAATCAAATCTAATCTACCATAAAAATGAGATGCATGAACTAAGTTGGAGGAACCTGGATGCTTGAAGATGGTGTGGAGTCTTCCTTGATCCTCCAATTTGAAGAAAAATCCTCCAACAAAATCCTAGCTGCCAATGAAGTGGACTACCAAAGAGAATTCAACTTGCAGAAATTTCTTATCAAGATTAGCTAGCTTTTCCTTTGAAACTTGTTCCCATTTTATAAAAAAAATTACCATTTCCCACTACCTATTTTTTTAATTTAAAAAAAAGAGATTCTTCTCCCAATTTGGCCTCCATGCAAATTAATTAGGCTTAGTGGGAGGAGTTACATGCAAGGAGGTGGAGAAGCCTCTAGAAGCTTCTTATTCCTCCTACAACATGTGCCTTAATTTGGGTGAGGGAAATTAAATAACAATTTAAAATATATATGCATTTTCCATGTGTGTGTGGTTTATTAATTTATTCCCTTACAATATTCATACAATAATTCATCCAAAGAGTATAAATAAAGTTTTGTATTTTAAATCAAAAAAGGTGATAAAGGAGGGTTGTGACAATCCATTGCCCTGTTTTTCCTATAAATAGAGCTCTCATCCCTCCATTTAGATTATCCAAGTCTTTATCATCATACTTATACTCATTTTTAGCAAGCATATTAGCCTCTCTTTGTAATAGAAATAAATCTAATAATCATTTTAGAAACATTTCTATCATCTTAGTTTAAATCATATCACTAGTATATCATGTTAGGATAGTATTTCACTAATCTTGTCATCTTATCATCTAGTTTAGTTTATTTGTTAAGAATCATGCATAGATAGGATACATTCATACTAATATTGATAAAAAAGCATCCCTCATTATTATAATTGTGATCCCTAAGTCACTTTGCTCAGTGATATGAGAGCAAAGGCATTGGCTTGAGGGGTCTTGTAAGATAGAGAACAATGGAACACCCCTTGGGAAGTTGAGCTATTCCTCATAGCTCCATAACTTGCACCAAGAGTCCCATTGGTGTGTGGGCAATTCTTTGAATAATTTTCGTAATTTTAGTTTCATTGAACCGCTTTTCCTGCATACAATATGTATACATATATATATGTATACATGTATATGTATGTATATGTGTACATATATATATATATATATATATATATATATATATATATATATATATATATATATATATATATATATATATATATATATATATATATATATATATATATATACACACACACATATATGTATACATATATATATACATACATACATATATATATATATATATGTATATATATACATATATGTATGTATGTATGTATGTATGTATACATACATACATACATACATATATACTTATATATGTATATATGTATATGTATACATATATATGTACACACACACATACACACACACACACACATATACATATATATATTTATACATGTATATATACATATATATGTATAGATATATACATATATATGTATTGATATATACATATATATATATATATGTATATATACATTATACATATATGTATTATATGTATATATGTATATATGTATATATACATATATGTATGTATACACACGCACACACATATATATATATGCATGTATGTATGTATATACATATACATACATACATACATACATACATACATATATAGATATATATAAATATACACACACACACAGATATATATGCATATATATATATATATATGCATATATATATATATTTTGCCCCTTTTTTAAATTCTTATTTGGAAACTTTCTTTTGCTAATTGGGGTTATAAATATATTCAAATAAAAAAAATTATAGAGATTTAATTAAGAGAAAAACAAATAAATATATATATATATATTTGGAAATAGACTTAAAATAATTATAAATTAATAAAGTAAAGAAAAACATTTATTTAAGTATAAATAAATAAATAAATATATTAATAAATAATAAATTATATATATATTATATATCGAGTTTAGTTTCCAGAGAAATGATATAATGTGAAATCTGGATGTAGATAGTTCCAGCATCACATCTAAAAGACAAATAAATTATATCCATATTATAGAGTTTTCAAAAAAATAAAAGAATTAATTAAATATCATATACATAATATTATAATATATATATTAAAAAAAACATCAAGATGAATATGATCTTAAGGAAAAAAAAGAAAAGAAAAAAAGAAAGAAACTTATTGTTCTTTATAGTAAAAACATCATGAGATAGTAATGTCACCTATCATAATGTTAAGGTTATTAAATGATTGTAATTAAAAGTCTTAGGCTTTCTAAATTTAAAGATTTATGGAAGCTTTTTATACATGGCTTTCCTTCTTGGAGTGGAAAAAAGGCAGTTTTTTTTTACTTAAAACATACTTTAATCTTTTAGTTATTATAATTATTAATTTTATGATCATTTTAATATTATATATTATCTTTTGAATCATGTATTATTAAATGTATAATGGTAAGAAAAGAGTTAATTTATTTTTAAAAGGTTTTGGAAAAAAAATTGAATTGGAGGTTGACATGGTTTGTAACTATTAGTTCAATATTAATTATTATAATACAATTATGTTATATTAGTATACAAGTTCATATATGTCTAATATTTTAATAAACGCCTTAGCAAACAAGAACAAAATGTCACAACCCTCCTTTATCACTTTTGATTTGATACAATTTCTATTATATCTTTTTTGGTTGAGCTATTGAATATGGTTGAATAAATATTATGAAAGGATAGATAATGGACCCACATACACACTTGGAGAATATAATTTAAAAGACATTATTTATTTTTTTAATTCCCAATTATGGCACATGTTGTAGGAGAAATTAGAAGCTTCTAGAGGAATCTTCATTCTTTAATCCCTTTGCATGTAACTCCCCCACTAGAATATTAATCTGTAGTACCCCTACCGTAATCGATCTCTAACCTTGGTTTAATCTTGATTAGTTATCTTAATATAATGATTATTGTCAGATGTTTGATTTAACGCATAGCTATTGATGTGGTTTTCACTCTAGTTGTATGCAAGTTATTTAGTGTTCCTATTTCGTGATATTAACATCGAGCTAACGCTTTCATTAAATTTTATATATGTATGCATGTATGATCTTTGGTTGCAGGAGATTTCAGGTACGAAGTCACATGAGTGCGAGGTTCGTCTTCACCTGGATGTGCAGGTTTGAATGTACCTCTGTTAATCCTTAGAGTTGGATTAGGTGGTCGTAAGACCCTAGTCGACCTTTGTCGTGCTCAAGTGAGCATCGCCAGTCGTCGTCGGTAATCCCTTTTTTTGTTTGGGTTGCGAGTCGTCTGTTTGGTTGACCTTCTCGGTTTGCATGCCTGGTGTGTTTGGTTAAATTGGTTAATTAGTCCTAAGTGATTATTTTGACTATTTATGCGTTTGTGCATTGATGATTAATGGATTAAATTGATTGAGAATTCGTTATGCGATTTTCGTTGTTAATGAATTGTCTGTTTTAAATTAGGAGTAAATTCGATTATATGTTTGATTTGGAATATTTAATGCATTTTATATATGCTATTGAAAAAGAAAGTTTGGTATTTAATCGCAATAGACGTAATTGGATTCTGTTGGATTCTTATATTTGAAAGGTTAAATTTGATTAAAAGAGAAATCGATTTTGAATTAAAAAAGCAATTTAAATTATTGTAATAGCTAGAAAAGTATTAATTTGAGTATTATTTTTAAATAAAATTTTTTAATTCCTAAAATAGGAATTTTTGGGTCAACTCTTCCATATAACCCAAATTTGGGGAAATTTGGAGGAATGGTCATTTTGGAGGAGATTTTGGTTGGAAAGATTTTTGGGGGTTCTGGAGAAGAGGCAGGTTGCCGGATCTGGCAGGTGGGCTCTCCTTCAGCCATGCCAGGATTGCGTATGAAGGTAGGGTTTATCCAAATTGTTCTTCCTTGTTGTTGTGAAAATGGTTGCTTGTTGCCAAAATCCAATCTTTGATTTGCTTTCAGTTTTAAATTGGATTTGTGGGTTTAAATCCATGCTTTAGTTGTGTTCTTCAAACAGATTCTATGGCTGTATCATTGTGCTTATATGAATTCTTTTTGCCATACCTGGTTTTGTTAATAAAAATCAATAAGAATTTTTGGAGGTGTATTGTTCCTCCCAGCTGGTTGGGTGTTTGAACTCTTGTTGTTTTTGGAAGAATGTATTTCACCAAAGAAATGGAATGCCAAAACCCAGTTCGTATTAACCGAACTTTTTATATCGAATTTATATTCATGATGAATTTGGGATGGGCGTTCTTGTTGTTTGTTCCGAACTGTGCTAAAGAAATATATTTTTATTCTTTTTTTTAGAGCTGGGCGTTTGTTTTTTTATCGGGACTGTGCGTTGTTTTATTTTAAAACCATGTTATGGGGTTGGAGGGCGGGGAGCGGAGCTCCACCCGCTCCTCCTCCCCTCTCCCCCGCACGTCCCCCCCTTCTCCCCGCTCGTCCCTCTGCTTTCCCCTCCCCCGCAGGCATTGGGAACCCCGGCCGCGGCTCACTGCGGTGGCCGCAGGGCGCCGCGGAGCCTGCGGGCACCGCAGCGGCGCCGCCGCTTGGGCTTTGCCCTGTGGCTAGGGTTAGGGCACGGCCCGCCCTAGCCATTGTGTTTAATTTCGTTTTTTTTTTATAATGAATGTTTTTTTAGTATAAAAGAAAATGCATATGATATTTTTTATATATCATTTTAATGGAAGTAATTTTAATGTTAAGTTTAGATTAGATGCTTAATTTTGATTAAAGGTGGAATATCATGTTAAATGTCAAATTGGTATTGATTAATTTTATAATGGGGTTATAGGTTAATCATTATCCAATTTCATTTCACGACTTTGGTACCTTTTCTAATTAAGTTCTGAAACTGTTATTTTGTAATTTAATATTGTCGATGTAATTCTACTTGATGATGTTAAATATTATCATAGAATATATTATTGAGTAATTGAAAAATAGTGAAATATTTATCGTTGGGCATTAGAAATTTAACGATATGCTTTTGATAATGATTACCTTCATTTGGATTTCCTTTTTATATTTAAATTTTCGTGATCCGTATAGTGCATCTGGAATTGAAAATTATGAATCTGTATAGATTGAGTTTGAACCAGTATGTCTATGATGTTCTGTTGGAGATTAAATATCTTATTTTAGTTGATTAATGGTTGTCTGAATTTTGTTAATATGAATTGGTTAAAGCTCATTATGGCTTAATTTGCCTGTTCGATGCTTTGAACGTTAGGAGTTAGAAAACCAAGAACAACCTATCCCTAGATGAGGTGGATAACTGTAATCTGATTTAGATCTTGTAGAAAACTTGATCGATTTTAATGTTTAAATCTATTTGAGGAAATATTGTCTTTTCTGATTATTGCCTTGCGAGTTTAATTTCTGTATTCGCCTTTAATTATGAAACGACATGTTTTGCTTTGTTTAAATAGGACCCTGTCGTATGGATTGACTTGGTGTACCTGTTTCAGTCCTCGAATTTTGAGTTGACTATGGATTGTGATGTTGTCTTAGTTGGTTATATCCTCTTTGTGTGAGTCGAATGATGATTCATGGTTGACCTTAGTTGTCAGGTCTCTAGTTAGAGTACCGTCAGTAAGTGTTCATCCTTGAGTCGTATTTGACCAGATGATTGTTCCTCCTTCTTGAACTCCGTTCCTCTGACCATGTGTATTCCTTGGTTTGAGTTCGTCTGAGTTAGTCTAGTGTCGTATGGGAAAGTGGCTTTCGATTGGGGGCCGCGCCCAAAGTGGCTGCTGGGTAACCCATCGAAAGTGAGTCTAATAAGTGATAACCTAAGTAGATTAGAAAATAATTTATAAATAAGATAATGTGCCTCACACATGGGACGAGTGCTAGCATAGACTCGACATGCTGTGAGAAGGCCTGAAATGGCAAACCACCTTCCTTGTCTTCACGAGAGGATGTGTGGGTCCACATGAGGCTTGGATGGGCCGGAAGTTCGGATTAGGTTGCCAGGGTTACCAGTGTATGGGCCGGGACCTATGAAGACTTGCCATGGTATCCATACCAGGTTGTGTGATGACACTTGTCCCTACGTTCGCTAGTGTGTTGTCGTTTTGTCCTGTTTTGAGTACCTTTGTGAGTCATCCTTTGTCGCTGCCCTTGTGAGTGTCAGTTTCATGTTAGACCTTGGGTGGTGATGGCTCAGTTTTATGGATGCTCTCTTGGACATCTTATTTTAGCTTTGATTATGTTCAGCTGGATCCTGTTCTTTGTAAGGATCGTTTATGTATTATTGACCGTTGTGGTCGTTGTATATTGCTTATGTATCACCTTGATGGCTGGATTGTATAGTGTAACCTCTTGTACTCTTAACTTTATTAATTATCAGAGGGGTCTTGCAGTTGCGCAGACCCGGAGATGTAGCCCTTTAGGGGTGAACTCCGAGATCATTATGGTGTTATGTGGTGTATTCTCTTATGTTTCCTTTATTCAGCTTTATCATGTATGATTAATTTATGTAAAATGGTTAAGTGGATAAATGGGAATTAACTATAAATGCTTATATTCAGCTCTTTCTTGAATGCCATGTTGATCGAATGCGTAAGTGTTTTAGATGTGATTTATCGTAGATGTTTGTATGTAATCATCTGCTGAAATG
The DNA here is from genome assembly GCF_030272615.1 of Cryptomeria japonica. Taxonomy (NCBI): domain Eukaryota; kingdom Viridiplantae; phylum Streptophyta; class Pinopsida; order Cupressales; family Cupressaceae; genus Cryptomeria; species Cryptomeria japonica. The sequence goes on along the minus strand of NC_081408.1, from coordinate 124,846,255 downwards.
CAATAAATTGGATTATGAATGAATGTAACTTAGAGTAATGAATTATACTCAGTTGTTGTTAAGGAATTTAAATATGCTTGGAAAGATCTCTCATGTTATGATGAAATCCTAGTGAATTAGAATGTTAGATGTATGGTTTGTAATTTTAAATGAAAGGATTGAATGAAGTTTAGGAATGGATCTTAATGATGAGTCATTGCTTGTGATTTATATTTCCATCTTTGAAAGAGATTATCCTGATTATGAATTATCTCGTTGTTAAGACATTCAGCTTCTGGATTAATTGTGTGAGCTAAGTGAATCGTGAAATTTACGTAATCTCGTTGGGAAACTCTTTAGGTGTTAGTTGATTTCTTCCGCTATGTAATCTGAATCTTTGATATCTTGTTGCATCTTATGTGATTGTAACTTTTAAAAAAAATAAATTTTGCACTCCATTCTTGTGTTATAGCTTAATCCCTTCGGGGTTTCCTGGCGGGGCATTACATTTGGTATCAGAGCCCATGTTGCAAACATTGGGATCTCTGGTGTCGCGTGTGCCCTCTATTTGTGTGAGGTGTATCGACCTTATGTGTATGCTTGTCCTCCTTTGCATGTGAGTGATTGAGCAGACCTTAGCTGGTGTGTAACGTGTGTGTTCACGCCTGGTTTTCGCCTTCTTGATGTTGGTGTTCGAGTGCTTATTTGTGCATTGTGTGCTTATTGATGTCTTGGTCTACGACTTCTCTTATTTTGAAAGAGAGTCATATGTACCTTCCTTATTGAGTGTTGTACTCTTTAGACTAATCCATTTGGATTGGTCCGTGCTTGTCTTGAATCTGAAAGTGCGAATTGTGTTTGTTTAAAATTATGATTTAGCTTAGTGTTGTCCACTTGAAGGACTTGTATGGCAATTATTGAATGCTTATTTTGTAGAAAATTAAATGATTATCACCATTCCTCTCTTCTTTCTAGAAATTAAAATGATTAAGATATGTGTAATTATCTTTGATTTGAGTTTCTTGTTTGCAAGAGAAAAGGGTGTGACTTCTTGAACCCTTGTGTGAGCCTTATGATGCTTATGTTTTTAGATTATTAAAGGGGCTATGGGTTTAAAATTTATTTTGGTGATTGGGAGAAAACTGTATGTGTACGTTTAAAAAAATTCTCCATGTGTATGTTGTAGGAGTAGCATGATTAAATTCTACCTTAGAAAGGTGCATTGCTATGCGAATAGTTGAATTATGTGAAACTGCTTAGTATGTATAAGAAGTGTTAAAAGGAGCATGTTATTGTAGCATCGAGGAAGTATTAATGTGTTTTCCGAAAGATTGTTTTCTGTGGTTCATTAAACCAGTTTGATTGAAGATTATTTTAGCAAATGCTCCCTTGAACTCGCTTTTGGGTATATGTAGTTACCTTAATGTGTTTAGAAAGTGCGAATAGAAAAGCTTGTTTGATGTGCATGCATTAATATGTTTTATTTGGTTAATAGCTCTTGCTTGTCTTTGATCGTAATGTGATCTTCCCTAATAGGTTGCAAATTATGACATGTGTCTATATTGTATTATTATAAGTGAGTGTTCTTAAGAGGTCTTGCATTATCGAAAAGATTGCCTCTCTTGATCTCTGTTTTGTTGGGAAAACTAGAACCTCTTGTTGCAACCATGACTATTGGAAATGTTTTGTGAGACTGATTATCATCCTTCTAAATCGGTAGCGAAATGAAAACCGTGTAATTAAGGATAGGCTTATAGTGAGAAGTTTTATATTATAGCGTGATCTTGATTGATCTGTGTCTTTGTAGGAAACAGTTTGATTATCAAACTCTCTTTCCCTTCTCTTTGCCTAATCATAAGAATTTTAGAAATGATATTAAGGAGTGCATTGATTTAAATGGAATGCTTATTAAACATGTGGAAATGTACTATTGCTTTTTGGCTTCATAGTGATAGATGAAAGTCTTAAGCTTTAGGAATGAATTTGCTTAGCTAGTAATTTAATTATGAATGCTTAGTGAGATTTGAGAAAGCTATAGGAATGATGTTAATTCCTTATATAATTGTGAATTGTTAATAATTTCAGTTATTTATATAGAAAGCATAATTGGAATCTTCCTTGTATAGATGTTAGCGTACTGAAAAGTACTCCCCGTAAATGTGACTAAACCAGTGCTGGTGTATCTGTATGTGTTGTAAGAAACCAGTGCTCGTTATGTGTGCCCATGGATTGGTGAAGTAATCAACCATGGAGGATATGTTGCTTATGAGTATGGGAAACCATACTGTTTATGTAATGTTGCTTATTTGTTTCCCTGCTGAGTACCAAACCTCGGGTTGTGGGTAACTCAGTATGTTGAGGGGTAGTATTCGAAGCGACCGTTCCTTGAATAGTATGGATTGGCGTACGAGTAATGTCGGTGCAAAGCGACTTTAGCTTCTCTACCTTGAGGAATGATATAGTTGTACTACTAAACTGTATCAAAGGTGTACTCAATACTTTCCCTGTTGATGAATCTATTTATAGGTTCATGAGTGCCAGCCTGATTCTCTTCCTTATTTGAGCATATAGATGGCAGTTTTTGAGCATATTGTTGGATTCTATTGGAGCATCTGTTGCCTTGTCTTCATGAGAGGCGTGTTATTGTTCTTACATAAGTTGCCAACTGACCAGTGTTGGTAGACTTGTGGGTAGACCTTAGCCATGTATACCTCTGGCTTATGGCGAGTATCCTTCTAGATACGTCGCTATGCGGAGTGTGACCAGCGTGTGCCTTATCCGCGGGGTACACTGCCATGCGGGATACATCCATTGCGTGTGTTGTCCGCTTGGAGTATTGCCATGCCGTGCTGAGACACGATGTGGGATGTAGTAGACATTTCCATGCGGCTTACCGCTAGGTATTGGGTAGAGCCATGCCACGTGACGACGTGATGCGGGGTGATGTCGAGGTGCACACTACCATGCCATGTGGATGTGTGACTTGGCCACACCACGTGATGAGCTACTAGGATAGCTAGACGATTGTTCCTTCCTTCCTCGTTGGTGGCTAGCTATTAGTCACGTAGTGCTGTAATGTGCAATTATGATTGTCTTTTAATTATTTATTTATTTCTTTGTGGGATCAGCAATTTATTCTACTTTGATTTTGAAGGTTTGGCCACGATCTTGTGATCTTTTGCACTTTTGATTTGGTGTTGAGATTCCAGATTATTTTCTTGCCTTACTGTTGGAACTGAGGATTTATTATCTTTATTCTTCTGTACTTTGGTGGCTAAACTAGTTTATCATTATTGTTTTCGGATGCTGGTCTTGTGTTGCAATGTGAATTCCTCTCCAAGAACGTAGGAGACGGGCTTGGATGAGTGTATACGAGGAAGTAGACGCAAGGAACCTTGAGGATGGAGGTATGTGAGGCTGTGATGCAGCTAGTATCCACTACCTACCTATGTGTGGTGACTATCTCTTGGAGGCTAAACACCTTACACAACAAGGGATATTCACAAAGGTCTTGTATGGAAGGTAGCACCTCTATGGTGTGCCTAGCACCATCAAGCCTTTGAGTGAGATATTGGATTCTTATGATCATATTGTTGTTCTGAGATCAGGCATAGGGATGCTGATCGTGCATGTTATCTTTGACCGAGCATTAGACATGCTCACATGTGGCCTTTTCTGTTATGCATTCCAGTTTTGTGGATGGTTATTGCTGGTATCATGGAGTAAATTGTGTTAGCTTGTCGCTATGTTATGGGACATAGTCTTTGGAAAGGTTTTCTTATGCCTGGCAAGCGTAACAATTGAGTTATTTATGTTGCTCTTATTTCATGAAAGTTGATTTGGCTGTAGAAAGTGATATTTTGAGCTAGTTCTATGTTATTAAATCTTATGATAAGATGGATTGGTAAAGGAAATTGATCTTATGGCATGTTTTCCTGTCATTTTTGATCGATGATTATGGTAATTGTTGGTTACCTCTTTGTAATGTTTTAATTTGGTGCAATGAAAGGAAGGAATTTCCTGTTTCTCTGCTATGATTGTGGATAATACCTAGAATATCTTTAAGGAATGTATGGCTTAGATGTATCTTGCCAATGGATAATGGCGTTTGTAAAGGATTTTGCAATTATATTTCATTTATTTATGGAAAGTTTTCTATGTGCAATTTGATCTTGTTGAATGAGTTTCAGGGCTGATGCATACGACATGTTCTCCATCTAGCCTTACGACTTCCAGGAGTAAGTCGGAACCTAGGGGGGGAGAATGTAGTACCCCTACCGTAATCGATCTCTAACCTTGGTTTAATCTTGATTAGTTATCTTAATATAATGATTATTGTCAGATGTTTGATTTAACGCATAGCTATTGATGTGGTTTTCACTCTAGTTGTATGCAAGTTATTTAGTGTTCCTATTTCGTGATATTAACATCGAGCTAACGCTTTCATTAAATTTTATATATGTATGCATGTATGATCTTTGGTTGCAGGAGATTTCAGGTACGAAGTCGCATGAGTGCGAGGTTCGTCTTCACCTGGATGTGTAGGTTTGAATGTACCTCTGTTAATCCTTAGAGTTGGATTAGGTGGTCGTAAGACCCTAGTCGACCTTTGTCGTGCTCAAGTGAGCATCGCCAGTCGTCGTTGGTAATCCCTTTTTTTGTTTGGGTTGCGAGTCGTCTGTTTGGTTGACCTTCTCGGTTTGCATGCCTGGTGTGTTTGGTTAAATTGGTTAATTAGTCCTAAGTGATTATTTTGACTATTTATGCGATTGTGCATTGATGATTAATGGATTAAATTGATTGAGAATTCGTTATGCGATTTTCGTTGTTAATGAATTGTCTGTTTTAAATTAGGAGTAAATTCGATTATATGTTTGATTTGGAATATTTAATGCATTTTATATATGCTATTGAAAAAGAAAGTTTGGTATTTAATCGCAATAGACGTAATTGCATTATGTTGGATTCTGATTATTGAAAGGTTAAATTTGATTAAAAGAGAAATCGATTTTGAATTAAAAAAGCAATTTAAATTATTGTAATAGCTAGAAAAGTATTAATTTGAGTATTATTTTTAAATAAAATTTTTTAATTCCTAAAATAGGAATTTTTGGGTCAACTCTTCCATATAACCCAAGTTTGGGGAAATTTGGAGGAATGGTCATTTTGGAGGAGATTTTGGTTGGAAAGATTTTTGGGGGTTCTAGAGAAGAGGCAGGTTGCTGGATCTGGCAGGTGGGCTCTCCTTCAGCCATGCCAGGATTGCGTATGAAGGTAGGGTTTATCCAAATTGTTCTTCCTTGTTGTTGTGAAAATGGTTGCTTGTTGCCAAAATCCAATCTTTGATTTGCTTTCAGTTTTAAATTGGATTTGTGGGTTTAAATCCATGCTTTAGTTGTGTTCTTCAAACAGATTCTATGGCTCTATCATTGTGCTTATATGAATTCTTTTTGCCATACCTGGTTTTGTTAGTAAAAATCAATAAGAATTTTTGGAGGTGTATTGTTCCTCCCAGCTGGTTGGGTGTTTGAACTCTTGTTGTTTTTGGAAGAATGTATTTCACCAAAGAAATGGAATGCCAAAACCCAGTTCGTATTAACCGAACTTTTTATATCGAATTTATATTCATGATGAATTTGGGATGGGCGTTCTTGTTGTTTGTTCCGAACTGTGCTAAAGAAATATATTTTTATTCTTTTTTTTAGAGCTGGGCGTTTGTTTTTTTATCGGGACTGTGCATTGTTTTATTTTAAAACCATGTTATGGGGTTGGAGGGCGGGGAGCGGAGCTCCACCCGCTCCTCCTCCCCTCTCCCCCGCACATCCCCCCCTTCTCCCCGCTCGTCCCTCTGCTTTCCCCTCCCCCGCAGGCATTGGGAACCCCGGCCGCGGCTCACTGCGGTGGCCGCAGGGCGCCGCGGAGCCTGCGGGCACCGCAGTGGCGCCGTCGCTCGGGCTTTGCCCTGTGGCTAGGGTTAGGGCACGGCCCGCCCTAGCCATTGTGTTTAATTTCGTTTTTTTTTTATAATGAATGTTTTTTTAGTATAAAAGAAAATGCATATGATATTTTTTATATATCATTTTAATGGAAGTAATTTTAATGTTAAGTTTAGATTAGATGCTTAATTTTGATTAAAGGTGGAATATCATGTTAAATGTCAAATTGGTATTGATTAATTTTATAATGGGGTTATAGGTTAATCATTATCCAATTTCATTTCACGACTTTGGTACCTTTTCTAATTAAGTTCTGAAACTGTTATTTTGTAATTTAATATTGTCGATGTAATTCTACTTGATGATGTTAAATATTATCGTAGAATATATTATTGAGTAATTGAAAAATAGTGAAATATTTATCGTTGGGCATTAGAAATTTAACGATATGCTTTTGATAATGATTACCTTCATTTGGATTTCCTTTTTATATTTAAATTTCCGTGATCCGTATAGTGCATCTGGAATTGAAAATTATGAATCTGTATAGATTGAGTTTGAACCAGTATGTCTATGATGTTCTGTTGGAGATTAAATATCTTATTTTAGTTGATTAATGGTTGTCTGAATTTTGTTAATATGAATTGGTTAAAGCTCATTATGGCTTAATTTGGAGATTAAAACTTAAATTCGTATTCTTTTTTTTATTTATTTAGATTTTTTTTTTTATATATTAATTTGCAAAGGAAATTGCTAATATTTTCTTTAATTTAAATTTTAGTTAGTAAAATTAAACTCAAAAAAATTTATAAGTAATTGGGATCATTGTTTAGTAAAATTATAATTGTAAATTAAAGTATATCAACTTTTATGATTTGGAATCTCTCAATCTATTTGAGATTTATTGTGATACTTGGTATTTTAGATTCATTAAAAGCAATTAATTTATATTATTATGATTTGATCCAAAAAAAAACTAATGTCTAAACTAATTGCTATTTTTGAACTAGTGACTCTATAATTAATTATTCTCATGGTAGGAATAAAACATTGCTTAATCTTGCATGTCAGTTACACTATTCTTGCATCATGCGAATTACTTATACATTATTTATATTTATTGATGAGCAAGTTACATTTTCATCATCTTCATGCAAGTTACACGTTTTAATTATCAATATGCGAGTTTCATAATTGTCATTATTGTGCAAGTTATATTTCAAGTTTGAAATATTAAATAGTTTAGTTGTAGAAGGATGGTATTTTTATCAAGTGGTACATGAATCCCATAGAAGTAGTTATTTCAATTAATTAAACTTTGCAATGTCTAATTATGCACATCCATTTCATAATTGTTTTCAAGCATGATGCTAATTAAAAAGTTTTTCATAGCTTCTTAGTTAGAAAACTAAACAAAGGAAGTTGGAAAACCAAAACTTAGTAGCGTTCAGTATTTACGGTGCCTCTGGGTCACACTTACGGGTAATGTCATCATGTTGAACTACTGCACTTAATGCCTAATAAAGTTGCATCAATGACGTCTGTGGCATCGTCCTTATAAATCGTCGGGGAGTAATAAGGGACACTTGGAAGTTAAAATCCAAGGGGCGGGTAATCCCCCTTGGATCGATAATCTAATAAGATAATCCTTAAATGATTTTACATCCGCTGAGTTAAACCATAGTAAACCCCCTTTAGGGTTGATTGAGTGAAATGCTTTTATGAAATTGATTTAATCTGGAAGAGTTGTTGACAATTGACAATTGGTTCAAGGGTGATGCGCTTATGATAGGTATTAGGATCTAGTTGTTTTAGGCCACAAGCAATAGGCCATCTTGAGCCTTTGCTTAAGTGCTACCACCATGAGTAACGACCGCAGAGAAATTGTTTGGGACATTGACCCTAAAAAGGGTTGTGTACCCACCAAACAGTTTACATTAAACCATAGATTAGAAAATAGAACTACATACTTTACACATTGATCCCGTGCCGAAACGGGTATGTAGGCAGTCTAGGGATGGAGTTGTCCCTAGTACTTAGGCGTTCGTGGGTGGGGTCTAGGTTTTTTTAAGAAGAAGGATTGCGAAGAATCCTAATTTGAAAGATAAGTGTAATAAAAGAAAAAGTAATTTAATGCATAGTCGGAAGGAATCCCGTATGGATTCGCCTCACTTCTCGAGGCTTTAAGCTAAATTCTGAGGTGGAATTCAAGCTTGTATTATGTTATTTTGATTTCTCCTAAGGACGGTGACCTCGGTAAACTCCTATTAGAGGAATGTAGTACTTAGTGAGTGACTCAGGACTCGAATGGTCCCGATGAATCTAAGTCTCTGGCCAGAGCACCTCCTATCCCAATTGGATAGATGCCTACCCCGTTTGAGTAGATGCCTATCCCATATTGGATAGATGAAACCTTCTATTCTGTATGAACAAATGCCTAACCCGTATGGTTAGATGCTCATCCTAGATGGATGAATGCCTAATCCAAACGGATGGATGCCTAGAGTATGCGATTGAATCAAACACAAATGATTAAATTAAACAAAAAAAAAAAAAGTGGTCAAATTTTGTTGGATTAAGTAAAGTGGGTTATTACATGTGGTATCAGAGCAAAGGTTCAAATCTAGGCCTTGTGCTCACTTTAATTTACACAACTAAGGGAATGTCTTGCAATGGTAGAGATTAAATTATAAAATCTTAAATCAAGAACTAACTACATAATTTAATTTTTAGGTAAAACCCTAGCTGGCTAGAGGAAGAGGAAGAGGAAGGGGAAATGGAAGACGTGCTACCACTAGGAGACAAAGGGAAGCTAGCCATGAGGAAAATCATGAAGAAAACCATGAGGAAAACCATGAAGGGAATCAACATAACCAAGGGAATAACGAAGATGGGGTTGGGTCTATATTCAATGTGCTATCTGAACAAAGGGATAAAATCAACTTCTTGGAGAAATCAATGCAGGACCTTAGGGCAAGGCAGAATGACATTGAAAATCGTAGTGGAATTGAAAATGGGAACCCTGGTAGCAATCAAGGGAATGTGATGGACAATAGAAAAGAAAATAACATATTGGAACTCTCTAAGGATTTGAAAAAAATCACCCCCACTAAGTTTGATGGGAGGCAAATTGGTGAAGGAGCTAAAAATTGGTTAAATGAAATGTAAAAATATTTTGAACTAAGAGATTTTAGTGAAACAACCAAGGCCTTATGGGGTTCCTATCAACTCATAGGGGAGGCAGCTAGTTGGTGGACCAACACCAAGGAGCAAAATGGGTATAGTAGGGATATGATCACATGGGATCAATTTGTTCACCACTTCCGTAAAAGGTGGTTGCCTCAATTTTTTTTTGATGAGAAGGTGACAGAGTTCCATAATCTATGACAAGGACCCCTATCAGTCCAACAATATTGGTTTAAGTTCACCATATTGCTTAAATACGTACCTATGTACCATAAAGATGAATAAGGTCAAGCGAGGAAGTTCATTTTGGGACTAAATACCAACATAGGGGCAGAGGTTGACATGACTGGACCCAAAAACATGAACGAAGTACTTGAAAAGTCCCTAAGGTAGGAGAAAAATATTCAAGCCCTAACAGCAGCAAGGCAGAACTATAATGGGAACCACTCTTTTAAAAGGAAGCAGGAATTCAAGGGGAACACTAACTTCAACAAAAGTCAAAGGAATAATTCTTCCAAAAGAAGGTCACCCCCCAATCAATATCAAAGAAATGGAAATAATAATAATGACAGGGGCAATTATAATAGGAATGACCAGCAAAATAGGATAACTTATCCACCTAGGGCCAATGAAACAAGGAATGATCCCCCTAGGAATCAAGGAAGGAGGGGTCCTCCAAGTGGATGTTTTATGTGTGGGGGAAACCATTTTGCTAGAGAATGTCCTAGGATGCAAGGTCGGATTAGGGCCAATCAACCACAACAAGGGCCTCAACAAAGGATTCATGCAGCAGTTAGGAACCGAAGAGCAAGATTCCAGAATGTTCCCATGGAAACTACAGGTACACTATTTGAACAACCAATTTCAGTTCTAATTGACACCGGGTCATCTGAATGTTTCATCTCACTTGAATTAGTAAGAAAATATGCATTAAAAGTTAATCAAATGGAGTCATCATGGATGGTTCAATATAGGGATAAGGCAACTAGGGAAGTAACTAAGTGTTTGCCGAGGGCAAGGGTACAATTTCCTGAGTTTGAAACAAGGGTAGATCTCTATGTGGCACCCCTAGGGTTATATGATGTAATTATTGGAATGAGTTGGTTAACGGATCATCAAGCTAATGTAGATTGCTATAAAAAAGTTGTTGAATGTTTGGACGATGGGGGGAAAAGGGTCAAAATCCAAGGAAAGTCTAACCCCATTAATATAGAAACCATATCAGCTATGCAATTTAAGAATGAAAGAAGAAGAGGAGGCCTAATCTATATGGTTGAAATTGATGAAGGAGAAGACGAAAATACCCCAACCTTTGAAAATACCCCTTTCTTACGAGAATTCAAGGATGTATTTCTAGAAGAATTACCCGGCTTACCCCTTAAAAGGAAGTTTGACTTTTCTATCGACTTACTACCAGGAGCTGAACCAGTATCAAGGGCACCTTACCGAATGAACACAACTGAATTACAAGAGCTCAAAATGCAATTAGAGGAACTCTTAACTAAGGGATTAATAAGGCCAAGTGTATCACCATGGGGAGCACCAGTCTTATTCGTTAAGAAGAAGGATGGAACCTTAAGACTATGCATCGACTATAGGATGTTGAACAAGGTCACAATAAAGAATAGGTATCCCTTACCTCGAATAGAAGATCTTTTTGACCAAATGAAAGGAGCAACAGTTTTCTCGAAGATAGACCTCTGATCAGGATATTATCAACTCAAAATTAAAGAGGAGGACATTCTGAAGACAGCTTTCAGGACTAGATATGGGCATTATGAATTCACAGTAGTACCTTTTCGTGTAACCAATGCCCCAGCCGCATTTATGAACCTAATGAATAGTGTACTCCATGACTACTTGGACAAATTTGTTTTGGTAAATCTGGATGACATCTTGATTTACTCTAGGAATGAGGAGGAACATTTAGTACACCTACAAATGGTTTTGCAAAGGTTGAGGGAACATAAGTTATATGGGAAACTGTCAAAATGTGCCTTCTTCAAGGAAAGGATTCACTACCTTGGGCATATAATATCGAAGGAAGGAATAGCGGTTGATCTAGATAAGATAAAGGCAATAGTAGAATGCCTGATTCCTAAAAATGTTTCAGAGGTAAGAAGCTTTATGGGGCTAGCAGGGTACTATAGGAGGTTTATGGAAGGATTCTCTAAGATAGCAAACCCCATCACCTCGTTACAGAGGAAGGGTAAAAAGTTTGTGTGGACAGAGCAAAGTGATAAGGCATTTCAAATTTTGAAGGGGAAACTAACTTCGGCACCCATTCTAAAAGTACCAAATCCGAATGGACACTTCACAGTCGTAATTGGCGCTTCTATCAAAGGTTTAGGAGGAGTACTTGTCCAAGATGAAGGGGTAGTAGCTTACGAATCTAGGAAGATGAAGACTCATGAAGTTAATTATGCACCCCACGACTTAGAGTTAGCAGCGATTGTGCATGCCCTACAGAAATGGAGACACTTCTTACTAGGGAATCCCTTTGAGTTAAAGTCAGATAACCAAGGACTAAAGTACATCTTTACCCAACCCCACTTAAATGCTAGAAAAAGAAGGTGGTTAGAATTTCTAATTGAATATGATTTTGAAATTGAATATATTAAGAGGAAGGAAAATAGGGTGGCATATGCTTTAAGTAGGAGGAGACACTTGATGACTATAGCAACATTCAAAACTTCTTTCAAAAGGCAAGTAATGGATGAGCAGGGACATGACCCATGGTATGAGCAAGTCAAATTGACTTTAGAATATGATCCAACTGATCCTAAGGTTGAAGGCTATACATTAGATGAAGATGGGTTGCTCAGATACAATAATAGAATCTATGTTCCTAATTCAGGAGACTTAAGAAAGGTAGTCTTGTCAGAGGCTCATAATGCCCTTTACTCAGGGCATCCGGGGGTTAACAAACTTTATGCAGATCTAAAGAAGCTATACTTTTGGCAAGGGATGAAGAATGACATAGTCAAGTATGTGGCTAAATGTTCGGAGTGTCAAAGAGTAAAGGCAAAGCATAGACATCCAATTGGATTATTATAGCTACATGATGCACTTCAACACAAGTGGCAAGTTATTAGCATGGATTTTGTGCAAGGGTTGCCCATGTCACCTTCTAGGCATGATACAATAATGGTGGTAATTGACAAACTCACTAAGGTGGCACACTTTATACCAGGAAATCTGACGGATGATGCACCTACCTTGGCAAGGCACTTTGTTAAGGAAATATTTAGGTTGCATGGAATGCCAGAGAAAATCATATCAGATAGAGATGCTAGATTCACTTCAAGGTTTTAGACAACTCTTCAATCACCTCTGGGAACTCAACTAAATTTTAGTACTGCATACCATCCTAAAATTGACGGTCAAACAGAAAGAACAAATCAGATTTTGGAAGACCTACTTCGCATGTACTACATGGACCAACAGAAGAAATGGGAAGATTACCTACCTCTGGTAGAGTTTGCTTGCAATAATACATATCAAACATCTTTGGGGATGGCACCTTTCGAAGCATTGTATGGTAGGCCATGTCGAAAACCTTTGAGTTGGGATAGTCTTGAAGACAGAGTAATTGTTGGACTAGATATGTTGAAGGAAATGGAAAGGAAAACTAAGGAAATTAGGCAAAGATTTAAGGAAGCCTCAGATAGGTAGAAAAGTTATGCAAACAAGAATAGGACACCAAGGGAGTTTGAGGTGGGAGAGAAAGTCTTGCTAAGGGTTAGGCCACACAAGAGTTCCATAAGGTTTGAGAAAAAGACTAAGCTTACACCTCGTTATGTTGGGCCTTTTGAGATATTGGAAAGGATTAATCCAGTTGCATAACGGTTGGCCTTACCTCCCCAGTTGAGCCGAATCCATGATGTCTTCCATGTATCTCTTTTTAAAAAGTATGTACCTGATGAGAAGCATATCTTGAATTGGGATGCTTTACAGGTCCAGGAAATGGGGGGAATAATTATAGATCCATTTAGAATCTTGGAGAGGCGCCAGTGCCAATTGCATAACAGAGAGGTTGATCAATGAAAAGTACAATGGAATTAGTATGATGAAAAGAATGCCACATGGGAAGATACCTGGAAAATGCAATAGTTGTTTCCTTTTTTGTTTTAAACTAATCATGAACTATAGACTCTGTTTGGATACACTCAATAAGTGCATTGGGATGATGCACAATTTAAGGGGGGGAGGATGTCACAACCCTCCTTTATCACTTTTGATTTGATACAATTTCTATTATATCTTTTCTGGTTGAGCTATTGAATATGGTTGAATAAATATTATAAAAGGATAGATAATGGACCCACATACACACTTGGAGAATATAATTTAAAAGACATTTTTTTTTTTTCATTCCCAATTATGGCACATGTTGTAGGAGAAATTAGAAGCTTCTAGAGGAATCTTCATTCTTTAATCCCTTTGCATGTAACTCCCCCACTAGGATATTAATCAATTTTGCACGGATCCAATATTGGAAAAAGAATCTCATTCTCAATTAATTTCTCTAGATAGTGGAATTAAGGGGTTTTTCCTATATATTGTATGCGAGTTTTCAAAATAGGGAGTTGATTATTTTTATTGAAGAAAAGTTTTCTCAAGCAATAGTTTTTTTTTTGTAGCATTTCATTGTAGGATTGTTAAGTAGTTGTTTGAAGAAATTCAAAGAAAAGTTGCAAGGAAGGATCAAGGGAGGCTAGTTGAAGAAACCAGAGGGGATTCTACATCAAGCTGCAAGTATCCAGGTTCTCTTTTTTTAATTCAATCATGCATATTGTTCTTGCTGTGAATTAGATTAAATAAATGAAATCTTGTTTTGAATTCTTGTTGTGAATTAGATTAAATAAATGAAATCTTGTTTTAAATTCTTGCTGTGAATTAGATTAAATAAATGAAATCTTGTTTTAAATTCTTGTTGTGAATTAGATTAAATAAATGAAATCTTGTTTTAAATTCTCGTTGTGAATTAGATTAAATAAATGAAATCTTGTTTTAAATTCTTGTTGTGAATTAGAATGAATAAATGAAATCTTGTTTTCCTGTGAATGGAACTATCTGGGATTAAAGATTAATTTCAATCTTGTTTTTCTTGTTTTCTTTCCTGTGAACAAAACTTACTGTGAATGGAAATTAATTTCTCATATAAGAACCTTGTGTTGAATTTAAATGTGTTCATGTGTACCAAAACTTATTTGATTCCTGAGAGTAAATCCATTTTTTCTTCCCTCTGTTGATATCGATTTGATCTTCTTAAAACCTTTAGTTAATTTCTTCCTCTCTGTAGATGAACATGGCTGTCATGAGAGAAATTTTATAAAATCTCCTCTCTGCTGTATTTGCTTGCCTCAATTTCCAACATAATATATATTTTTTTGTGCTCCTGTGAAATCATCTGAAATAATTTCTCTCTATTATCTTTCATTCATGTGATTAAATTCTTATTTTATTTTTATAATAACATTTTTATATATACCCCTCTTAATCTATTAATAAAACTGGAATAAAACCATATATATATATATTGCTTTATTAAATTTATACGATAAAAAAAAAGAATAAAATAAAATAAAGCAAGTTTCAAAATTTTTTGCTTACATAAAATAAGTTAAACGGTCAACACATAGGGGGGAAGCGGAGTTAATTTGCAAAGGAAATTGCTAATATTTTCTTTAATTTAAATTTTAGGTAGTAAAATTAAACTTAGAAAAATTTATAAATAATTGGGATCATTGTTTAGTAAAATTATAATTGTAAATTAAAGTATATCAAATTTTATGATTTGGAATCTCTCAATCTATTTGAGATTTATTGGGTTACTTAGTCGGTATTTTAGATTCATTAAAAGCAATTAATTTGTATTATTATGATTTGATCCAAAATTTGTCTAATGTCTAAACTAATTGCTATTTTTGAACTAGTGACTCTATAATTAATTATTCTCATGGTAGGAATAAAACATTGCTTAATCTTGCATGTAAGTTACACTATTCTTGCATCATGCGAATTACTTATACATTACTTACATTTATTGATGAGCAATTACATTTTCATCATCTTCATGCAAGTTACACGTTTTAATTATCAACATGCAAGTTTCATAATTGTCATTATTGTGCAAGTTATATTTCAAGTTTGAAATATTAAATAGTTTAGTTGTAGAAGGATGGTATTTTTATCAAGTGGTACACGAATCCCATAGAAGTAGTTATTTCAATTAATTAAACTTTGCAATGTCTAATTATGCACATTCATTTCATAATTGTTTTCAAGCATGATGCTAATTAAAAAAAATTTCATAGCTTCTTAGTTAGAAAACTAAACAAAGGAAGTTGGAAAACCAAAACCTAGCAGCGTTTGGTATTTACAGTGCCTCTGGGTCATGCTTATGGGTAATGTCATCGTGTTGAACTACTGTACTTAACGGCTAATAAAGCTCAATCAACGACGTCTGTGGCATCGTCCCTATAAATTGTCAGGGAGTAATAAGGGACACGTGGAAGTTAAAATCCAAGGGGCGGGTAATCCTCCTTGGATCAATAATCTAATAAGATAATCCTTAAATGATTTTACATCCGCTGAGTTAAACCATAGTAAACCCCCTTTAGGGTTGATTGAGTGAACTGCTTTTATGAAATTGATTTAATCTCGAAGAGTTGTTGACGATTGACAATTGGGTCAAGGGTGATGCTTATGATAGGTATTAAGATCTAGTTGTTTTAGGCCACAAGCAATAGGCCATCTTGAGCCTTTGCTTAAGTGCTACCACCGTGGGTAGCAACCGCAGAGAAACTGTCTGGGACATTGACCCTAGAAAGTGTTGCGTACCCACCAAATAGTTTACATTAAACCATAGATTAGAAAATAGAACTACATACTTTACGCCTTGATCCCGTGCCGAAACAGGTATGTAGGCAGTCTAGGGACAGAGTTGTCCCTAGTACTGAGGCGTTCGTGGGTGGGGTCTAGGTTTTGGTAAGAAGAAGGATTTCGAAGAATCCTAATTTGAAAGATAAGTGTAATAAAAGAAAAAGTAATTCAATGCATACTCAGAAGGAATCCCGTATGGATTCACTTGACTTCCCGAGATTTTAAGCCAAATTCTAAGGCGGAATTCAAGCTTGTATTATGTTATTTTGATTTCTCCTAAGGACAACGACCTCAGTGCACTCCTATTAGAGGAGTGTTGTACTTAGTGAGTGACTCAGGACCTGAATGGTCCCGTTGAGTCTACATCTCTGGCCAAAGCACCTCCTATCCCAATTGGATAGATGCCTACCTTGTTTGGGTAGATGCCTATCCCGTATTGGATAGATGAAACCTTTTGCTCCATATGGACAGATGCCTAACCCATATGGTTAGATGCTCATCCCAGATGGATGAATGCCTAATCCAAATGGATGGATGCCCAGAGTATGTGATTGAATCAAACACAAATGATTAAATTAAACATAAAAAAAAAAAGTGGTCAAATTTTGTTGGATTAAGTAAAGTGGGTTATTACAGAAAATGTCATGTTAGAATTTGCATGGTATAAAAGTAAATGTATTAATTTTGGGTGCAACAAATTTAAAACTCACATAATAATAATACTATCATTTTTATTTATTTATTTATTTTTACATCTATCTTACTTATATAATTCATTGTAAATATTATGGCGTCTTCCACTTACATGCATGTACAACATAATAGCTACATGCGAAACTTGAGAAAAAACCCAATGTCTCATCTTAGATATAAGTAAATAATTACTCATTATCCTAATTACTACTATGGATGAAATATAAAGAGTAATTAGTTATCACTTTATAATCTTGCAAAGGTATTAGTTCAAAAGCAACTAGAAGAAAATTTATCAAATTGTTTATTATGAGACTTAGAATTATTTACTTGGTTAATTAGCAAGTGTTTAGACTTTTTTCTAGTCTCTTTTTCAAACAATTAGTAATTAAGAATAAAATGGTTAATTTGAAGCTTATTAGTGAATAATTGTTTTTCTTTTCCCTTCAACAAGTGAGCATTAAATTCATTTCCAAAGTATAATTATTCGATAATTTAAATTTTATCCCAACCAATTTAGTACCTTTCAAGTATTAGGATTCACATTTAAAGTAGTGTTATCATTTGTAGATGAAATTTATGTTACTTCATATGGAAGAATTAGTTGGGCTTATTATTAAATACTTTTCACTTGAAAAAAGCAGGTGTTAAAATTCATTTCCAAAGTCTTTCTATTCAATCATTAAATTTTCTTTCAAGCAAATCAGTACTAGGATTCATACTTATTGTGTAATGGTTTGTCCAAAACAATTATATCTTGCAAGTAATTCAAATCATTTTCATAAATTATCTTTGAAAGTATCATGGTTTCCAAGCAATTAGTAATTTCATGTATTTAGTTCAAGTTTTCAAATTTTTAATTATCATAACTTTCCTTCGAAGAAAATACTATTCCAAGTAGTCGATTTGTTTATGTTCCTTTCAATTACGTAAAATTCATACTTTAGTTTATAAATTCAAGTGATAATTCCTTGTATATAATAGTTTCTTTTTCATAATTGTATTGGTATATTGCTTCATTTAAGATTCATGAATTCAAAGTTAAATTCCTAGTTAGATAACTAAACAAGAGGAGTTGAAACCAAAAATTAGCGGCGTTCAGTATCTATGGTGCCTCTGGGTCACACTTATGGGTAATGTCGTTGTGTTGAACTACTGCACTTAACACCTAATAAAGCTGCAATAACGGCATTTGTGGCATCGTCCCTCTAAATCATCGGGGAGAAATAAGGGCCATTTGGAAGTTAAAATCCAAGGGGCGGGTAATCCCCCTTGGATCGATAATCTAAAAAGATTAATTTTTAAGTGAATTTACATCCGGTCAGTTGAACTTTAGATAACCCCATTAGGGTTTGGATGTGTGTGAAGATCTTGAAAATTTATTTTTATCTTGATGATTTCAACGAATGATAATGGATTAAGGGTGACATATTTAATAGGAAATAGAACTTAGTTGTTTTAGGCCACAAGCAAAAGGCCATCTTGAGCCTTTTTTTTCTAGAGCTACCATCATGGGTAGCAACCGCAGAGAAACTGTCTGGGACATTGACCCTAGAAAGGGTTGCGTACCCACCAAACAGTTTACATTAAACCATAGTTAGAAACTAGAACTACATACTTTACGCCTTGATCCCGTGCCGAAACGGGTATGTAGGCAGACGGAGTTGTCCCTTGTACTCAGGCGTTCGTGAATGGGGATTAGGATTTGGTTATGGGTGAGTATTTGGTTCTTGAATCTCCTTGGTCTTTTAATCAAATGGTGCAAATAATAATTGATAGGTTAAAATTAATTCAATGCATACTCAGAAGGAATCCTGTATGGATTCGCTTGACTTCCCAAGGCTTTGGGACAAATTCCAAGGCGGAACTCAAGCTTGTTTATGTAATTATTTTAATACTCCTAAGGATGGTGACCTCGGTACACTCCTAGTAGGGGAGTGTAGTCTTTAGAGAGTGGCTCAGGACCCGGATGGTCTCGATGAGTCTAAAGTCTCTGGTCAAAGCATATCCTATTCTTATGAATAGATGCCTACCCTGTTTGGGTAGATGCCTATCCTGGATTAGATAGATCAAACCTCCTATCCCATATGGACAGATGCCTAACCCGTATGGTTAGATGCCTAACCCATATGGTTAGATGCCTAGTCCCGTATGGATATATGCCTAACATGTATGGTTAGATGCCCATCCTGGTTGGATGGATGCCTATCTCATTAGGATAGATGTACCTAAGTATGTGATTAATCAAAAATAAATAAAAATAAGTAAGAATAAAAAATCAATATTTTTATATATTAAAAAAATAAAATCAGTTGAGTTGTTGGATTAGGTTAAGTGGGTTATTACATTTTTAATATTTATTATTGAGATCTATTTTTTGTTAGTTGAATATTAAACTAGTTCAAAACTAACTAAATTTATTTACTTATAATTAATATTAAATTTTGGTTTCACATATATAGTTTTTATTAATAATTATTTTATTAGATTAATAAATGGTTTTTGTTCATATAATTGTTTTATTATTTTATATAATAATAACTTAATTAAAAAATTTAATATATATAAAAATTTTAATGTTTAAATAAACACCTTTTGTGTCTTCCCGCACCCCTCCTACCCCCTTCTCATACATATAAACTCAACTTCCACAAATCTAACAACTAAAATATTATTAAACCTAGTAAAATCATGATTCATTCAACTATTAGCTATCCCATCCTACCTTTAAATTTTTGTCATGACTAATCTATCAACTATTATTATTTTTCATTCAAATAACTTATATTTCAGTGGTTATGAAATCATAAATAGGTATTTACTATACTTCTTCTACAATACTTCTTTTTAAAATAATTATTTATAACTCTAAACACACTTCAATTACACTTTCATCCATTACCCTATAAAACTTAAAATCAATTAATAAATCAAATAGATAAAATTATCACAATTTTTAATATGAAAAAAAATAAATTCAATTGCATTTGTACAACTTTCACTATAAAATTTTAAATAACTATGTCATGTAAACTCATCTACCACCTACACAATAAATTATTTACCTATATATGCATCAACTATAACTATTTTTTATTTTAATCCTATTAAGGTAAATACTTGCCATGTAGCACTTGTTACATTTCATTTGTGCATACTTTCATTGAGATCATTATTTGCACACCCAATTTTATTCCACTCCTTAAGGTTGATCATGTAACTTGTTGTTATAGTTTACTTTGTGGCCATGTTTACTGAGCTAAGGAAGTATAATCAAGATTAACATATTTCAGTCATACAACTCCTTACAATTTTCTTGTTAACAACTCATTTATGGATATGGACATCATTTTACATTCTAATCATTTGTGTAGCATTCTTTTCTTCTTGTTTCTATGCAACATTTTGAGCTAACATGTTTGTTTGTGTAACGCCCCACTAAGAAACCCCAGCGGACAACTCGTCAAACTAATTAACCTCAATAACGCAAACATTTTTTTTTTCTACAAAGATACATTATTTCACTAAACTATGATAATGAACAAAATAATATCAAACATGAGAACAACTTATCTAAGCACAACAAAAACAGCTTGAAACAATAACACCTGTGTCCTCTAAGGCCCCTAACATTGCTACAAGGCAATGGTAACACTTACTAAGTCATAAGAAGCAAATCTAAACTAACCATTGCATAACATAATGCCTTAAAAAAAAAAGATGAATCTTAGCATATGTAGAAACAATATCATATAAGAACTAAAGAACATGGTTACCCTAGAAACTAGGTTCATTTTAAATCTCAAATCCAAATGTTCCTAAGATTAATTTCCACATTATCATATAACTATAGCAATCGAACTTAAATAAATGAAACTATTCTTATGGAATATCATTTTATGTATTACAACTAACATCTACTCACTAAAAACATAATCATTAATAAGGGATAAATAGTACCAACACCATACTATCTAAACTCACAAAATAACCACATAGTTAAAATCATCACATTAAATTTACATTACATTTTCCTCTCAGAGAGAGTATTCATATAACATAATGAATATAAATGGAAATCCATTCTAGATGCATAAATGAAACATTACATAAGATAATATGATTTGCATCCTGATTCCAAAGCACTTGTAACTGAAGAAGACATAGTCCATACATGAAGCTCATGAACATATCACCAAAATTCCTAATGGAAGAAAGCATCAACGACCCAATCATGTGGAACCCAAAGGTCCACCCCCTGTGCTTCGAAGAATGACATAAGGCGCCACACACCAAACATACCACTAAGGCAAACACTAACACATTCATGGAAATGCAATGAACATATGAATGCAACAAGCACAAGGATTAGAAGAATACATAACACTAACTACCAAAGGTTTCCACAACACCAAAAGACATAAGCTCAATCACAAGACACAAACTCACTAGAGGATTTCACATTGCCACATATAAGATAGGGTATCAAGATACAACTAGCGAAGAGTGTCATCACCTGGCATCAACATGAGTTTCCCTGGCATTCCGACCCTCTCCAAACTCCAGACCCTAACACCCTTTCGACTGTACATGCGGAACCGAACAATCTTTCCATGGAGGCACAGGTCTTCCCAGTCTCATCATGAGTCTAGACGAGCACTCCAGGCCATAAGATCTCATCCTTTGCTTATGCGAGCACATGAGGCATGAATGGGGCACCAACAATTATCTCGTTTATGTGTGTTCAACCAATCCCTTAAATTTATTTAATTTAATGTTATCACTTGATTAAGCCAATTATGAATGAGATTCTTTGGCAACTACTTGAGGGCCCCGACACCCCCTTGAGAGCCACTCCTCCTAACTTGTACCTCGAAACCACTAACCTATGACTACAAAAAAGAGGATCATAACAACCTCATAAAATCCTTGGCACACATAATGATTCATCACAATCTATCTCACAAATAAAGATCTCATAAATTAAAATAGGACTTCCATAAGACCACAATCAACAAAAGGGTTAAGTCCCAAATCCACCGATTCGTAACCATCAAAGAATGGGATTGGCCCTATGATCACCAATCGAAATACAAGTATCCATACATGATAACATGAAACATCATAAAATCATAAATCATCAGTTCCATAAAATAATCTAAATCATAACATCATTTTCTAATTAACAAATCACTCCTTTAACTAATTTCTCTCAAACATCATCATAAATGCATAATCAAAAGACCATATTGAATGAACACATGAAAATTAAATTAAAACACATGAATTCATCACAAAATATCATGAAACCTTTGTAAATATGCAATAGAGAGTTATAGACCCAAAACTAAGCTTCTTAACCGACTCGGGTTGACTTAGACCCCCAAAACCGATTTGGGAAGAAAAAACAATGAATTAGAACATTTACTAATTATTTTGGTGCATTTGAATTTTTTTTTGTGCATTTGAAACTTATTTTTTTGCATGTTCATGTTGTTTTAGCGCATTTACAATAGCAAGTAGGACAAAAGCCAAGGATTGACTTTGAGCTCAGAATTCGATAACTAGACCAACCAAAATGCAAAAACTTACAGATACCCATTTGAGAGGGTTCAATCCCCTTTCCAAAAATGACATTATATCATCCCAAAGATACATAATAAAACTCCAATAGCCAAAATACCCAAAAAATAGTTTGGAAAAATGCATCAAAGGAAACACCTACTTCATCTAACTTACAAACATCAAACCATAAATACATAATCTTTCTAGAATGGAATCAAGACATTAAAACAAAAAAGAAAAAAATACTTCCAAAGGCATAAATCATTTCAATACATAAAGATGGACAAGAGAAGATGAAGAATCACTCTCGCACATAGAAACCCCACATGAACAAAAATTCCAATTAATCCAGCAAGCTTTCTCACTCACCAAACACACAACAATACTCTCCAATAAGATCCACTCCAAATTATTACACAATCCTCTAAAAACCCTCACCAAAATCCTCTAAATCCAACACAAGCGAGGCTGCAATCCTTCTCACAAATTATCCTGCAAAATCCAAAACCTTTCTAGCAAATGATCCACCCCCAAAATCATGTCATTTCTTGGATAAATACCATTCCCAAAAAATGGGAGTTGGTGTTTGTATGGGAAACAACCAAATTTCCCAACCAATCAAAACTAAAGATTAAATTATATCAACCAAACTCATTAAATAATGAGCATATATTATAATATCCCATTTAGAATTATCTCCTGATAATAAATATTTAATGCCACCAATAAAACATAATAATAAATATCAAATAATTCCTCCTAGAAAGTAGGAAGGAAAATAGGGAACACAATATTTATATTATTCATTACCACTTAATCAAAATACACACACATAATAAATATAAAGGATAATATTATTATAACTACACCTTATCTTATATAATAAATATTTAATTAATATAATAAATTAATTTTAATAATAATTAACCTTATACCATAATAAATGTCAAATCAATTAAATAAATTAAAATAGAATAAAAAGGGATAAAACACAACTATACACATAACCATCCCCAAGACCACACATCTTGAACAAAGATTAGGTTAATGATAATGCAATCAAGACAAAATATCAAAACCAAAGACACAAATTAGGGTTAGATGTGGTAGGGCATTGGTATCACATCCGATCAACTACCATTGGAAAATGAGGCACACTCAAACCTATGGGACAAGGTGGAGTTGTTGCCTAGTACCCACACTCCTGCACAACATCATATATATATATATATGAAAGAGAATTATACCACCACATCCTTGTCATGATGAGTGATGTGATATCATCCCTTACACACTTGCATATAGTAAAACAACATAGTCATAAATATAACATAATCAAACAACCATCATTCATATCAAATAAAATTATCAAAATTAGGGTTAGCACACGATATAACATCATAAGTAGTGAACATAAACCGTAACACCTAATAAATGCATTATCACAAGGTCCATCAAATAGTAAACCCTAATGTCACCAAGTAACCATAAATATAAAATTATCATCATAAATACCATACTATATCTGTTGATATACAAAAGTATCTTAAAATATGAAAGAGAAAAGCATGAAACAAGAAGTATCTAGACATGAGGAGAGTCCATCAATATCTATCATAATCATCATAGAGTATCAATCATGGAGGAGCACTACAATTTATTGTAATGGTATTCTCTTAATTCAATAAAAAAAGCGCTTGTGTGAGAATGAACCTCCTACTATAATATTTAATTTTTCTTGTCCCTTTTCCCTAGCTACTATGCTATGACTTAACAAATGTTTTCCATGACATGTTATTATGTCAATATTTTTAAATGTATTCAATGTGTCATTAATTTATATGTCAACTAAACTTGAGAAATTGAAGAACATCTAGTACACATTTTAATTTTCTAAAGGGATAAAGAGCCTCATCTACATTTAAGCCACTTGTATGTCAATGAATGGTGTCTTTAAAAAATTATTCTAAACTATAAAGGTGCCACTTATAGTAGTCTAGCTTAGAAAAAAGTGACTCTAGTTATTTAATAGATTCCTTAAGGCATATTTAGGCATTATAGACCTTTTCACTAGCTACTATGATATGACTTAACACATGTTTTCCATTAAATGTTATTATGTCAATATATTTAAATGTATTCAATGTGCCATTAATTTATATGTCAACTAAACTCGAGAATTTGAAGAACATCTAGTACACATTTTAATTTTCTAAAGGGATAAAGAACCTCATCTCCATTTAAGCCACTTGTATGTCAATGAATGGTTTCTTAAAAAAAATGTTCTAAACTATACAGGTGCCACTTATAGTAGTCTAGCTTAGAAAAAATTGACTCTAGTTATTTAATAGATTCTTTAAGGCATATTTAGGCACTATAGACCTTACAAGATTATCAAGGGTTAGATTGAAAATATTTCAAAAGCCTAATTTTCATCAATTTAGATTCATGGTTCAAAGTTCAAATCCATAACCATCAATATTGATTATATGACTCTCAAGATTCAAACTCATAGTTTTCTATCCTAACTCTAATTTTCAAGCAATCATCATACTGAAGACATAAAATTTTAACAAGTGAACTCTACATAACATCAACATCATTTTATTTTTTATAAGTAACATCAAGCATCATTTTAATATTGTTAAAGTTTGGAATTAATTGAATGATTGGGACCCTCCCCCTTCTTCTACTAGTGTTTTAACTCCTATTATGCAGTGACCAATTTAATTTTTTGTTCCAATCCCATGTAAGGACCCACTTGTCCTAACTCTAGTTAAACCACCATAATAACTCACATTTACAATTAATTAAATAACCATTGATGCACATGCAATGTTATGATAACTGACATGCAAATAATAAGTGAAATTTAATATTCATGCAATTGAATGTGGCGTAGCAAAAATAAATGTGCATGACAATAAGTTAACATGCATAAATCATAATTATCAACAAGTTCGAGTCAAGTTTGTGCATGCATTCATGAAGAGAACAAAAGTAACGTTTGCATGAGTTATTACCAATTAAATTAACATGCAAATACTAAAAATTAAATGCAAACATGCGGGAAATAAAAGTAATATGTGGAAAGTAAATCATGCATGTTAGTGGGTTAGTATGTTAGTAGTTTTTCTCTTCTTTTTCTTGTTAGCTACATTGCATGGTGACTTTCTGTCGCATTACATGATGGACCTTATAGGTCTTTTACATAACTTTTACATGTAACCATTCTGGTCTTTTACAATAAGATAAAATATACATCATATAATAATTACATAAAATTTATCTAAAATCTCTAATTCTTTGTCTTCAGATGTGTCGTCTATGTTGCCCTAGACAAACTTCCACCTGCAAACCGAATGATGGACATATGACCCATACGTTTTATCCGCCCACCAAACGAAGCATAAGCTTCCCAATGCTCATGATAAACTTCCATCCCTCACGATGGGGTATCCTAGCAAGTTGATACCAGTAGGCAGGAATGAAACATGTGCATGCATGTAGAACTAACAACCCATCCTGTTGAACTAACTACATGTGTTATGGCAGGGAGAAAATTAAGTAAATTGATGGCCATCATTACCCTGTTGGGGAGGTGAAGAAAAATCACCCTTCCCTGATTAATCACCCTTCCCTGATTACTCCATAAACAAACATACTTTTCCAAATCATCCCTCATAAATAGAAAAGAAATGAATTAACCCCTCCCATATTAATATCATTTAGTGTATTTATTATTTATGAAATACCCTTCCTATTTTTCAGAATCAATATCTTTGCATATATACACATATGTCTCTATATTTATACTTATAATGATTTATTCTTCTAATTATACACTAATAAAAAACCCTCTCATAATAGAATTTTCCAATCATTAAAATTTTTAACAAATTTCCTTTTACCACATCGGGTACTACTAAATAAAGTAATTACATCTCTCAAATATGACTAAATTACTTTCAACCGGAAAGCTACATCCGAGTAAGACAAATAAATTATGAGGAGGAAGAATAAGGCCAGCGAATAATTCTAACTGTAGCATTTAAATGAAATTAAAAATAAACTATCTGAATATTGGTAACAAAAGAAGCAACAATGAAAACCGTAGAATTTAATAGAACTTTGTTGCACAATAATAATACTCTTAATGTGCTTCAAATTGTTCACAGTCATGTGTTCTCAGCACAAATGCAGACGCGCCGACCGGAGGGTTAGTGGATATAGACATTTATGGTTTCCAGCTGAAAAGATTCCATATATATATATATAAAATGTCTTTCTCAAATTTTAAGCTTTATTGTTAGGCAAGTATTTAAAAAGACATGGAATTTGATCACTTCTTGATCTAGGATGATATGAAGAGAAACTTATCAATAAACTTAACATTTATATTAGTATTTAATATGGTCCTTCTAAAGGTTATCATTATTAGTTCTAAGGCACCACACTTACTATCATATGAATCAACTAAGATATAGAGTGAAGCTTAGAAATTCCTCACAATGCATTATTTTGTCTTTAGAGCTTCTTCTATAAAGGTGACCAAGGCACCACACTTTATGTCATATGAATCAACTAGAATAAAGTGAGGCTTAGAAAATCCTCATAATGCATTATTTTGTCTTTGGAGCTTCTTCTAGAAAACTTTAAGTTGTAAGATGACGCATCTAACATAATTTTATTATCGCATCTACAAAGTAAAATTTATTATTGGTTTTTTGTTCAAAAGCATATAATAGTTTGGAATTAAAATTAACTTTTTTATGAAAAATGTTTTTGGGATTATATATCATAGAGTCAAATACAAAAAACCAGAACTATCTGGATATGGCGAGTATCAAGGCACCAAAGGAAGGTGCAATCAACAAAAAATTAATAAACCACAAGTATCACCACATATGGGGAGATGATAATCACAATTACAACATATTATATGTACAAAATAGATAGTCTAAGGAGTAGTCATAGTCTAAATGTAAGAAATATCAGAGTCTGGAGTAGAAATAACTCCCACTATTGGGATCCAGGCCACCCAACCCTTCTCTCCATCTTGCCATACTTCCATAGGCCATCCAGAATATCCTGCCTATGAGGGTGTGAGGTGCTCTGGTGGATCAGGTCAGCTTCCTCCCTAGAACTTTCCATCTGTAGGTGTCTGCAGTCAACCTGTCTCATGAAGGCCATGAGAGCTTGCTCAAATGCCGCCTTTCTTGGTTCATCTCTCTCCCATGTGAATCCGTGGGATAGCTCTCTGATGTAGACAGTGGTAGCTCCTTCTTTTATCCATTTGTCAAACTTTTCTAAGTCTAGCTTTATGACCACAGTGACTTGCAGTGAGACAGTGTGAAAAATGAGTCTCCTAAGAGACTCAATGAGGTGCCTAGTGTTGTTATTAAAGACATCATCATTACGGTATTTCCAAATGAGCCAAAGAATTTCTAAAGATAAACAAGACCAAAAGATATTTGCAGTTTTCCTATAGCCCTTAATGTAGCCTAAAACAACATTAATGATTTCAACACAGTTAACATTTAGTCTTAAACCAAACAAATTCCAGATCTCTTTTGCAAAATGACAGTAAAAAAATACATGCTTCACAGTCTCAGGAGTTCTACAAATTTTGCAATTTAGGGGGATGCCTTCCTTATCCTTTAAAGGGAGTTTATTTAATAGCAGTCTCCAGCCAAAGAATTGTTTCTTAGGTTCATTAGGGTTCATCCAAAATCTACCTAATCTGTCCTTCCAAGTCCCAAGTTCCTAGTCTAGCTCCCAACATTTATTAAGGTGAAGAAAAATGTATCTTCCTTAGTGACAGATGCATAGATGTTTTTGGCTTTCAGGGAGGAAAGAGGTGTGTCGTCAACCTAGCTAATTGCAGAGGAGGAAAAGGGTGAGTGAGAAAGGGGCGATTGGGGTAGAGCATTGGATAAGGTAGACGTAAGCATGTTATAGGTTCTGTGTTGGGACACCGGAATGGCGAAGGCAAGTTGCAGATCCTCCCATGATCTCAGTTTACCATTCTCCAGAATCTGAGCAAAATGTCTAATTCCCATATTGTTCCATTTAAGAGCAGAGCAGCCTTGAAGGGTTGCCAATAGTTTTCCTTGATAACTTAGATTCCACCAGATAGATCTTTCGCTATTGAACTGTCCCTGTTTACATCCCTTCATATTGTATTGCACAAGATGTTTCACCTGTTCCCAGGCTTTCCATAGGGATTTGAAGACCCCTGATCCAGCTGGGGCTACATCCATCTATCTAAGAAGAAGGTCAATTATAGGGAGGCCTTTCCATTTCTTAGCTTTTTTTGGAGTTGAGGATGATATATTATTTCTTATTAGGACTTTCCAAGGTTCCTCACCATCTATGGCTTGGAGAATCCATTTGGAAGCAAGGGCTATCCCTTGAGTTCTTAGATCTTTTAGGCCCATCCCACCAAACAATTTATGCATTGTGCACCACTCCCATTTCACTGCATGTTGCTTCTTGATGCCTTTCCCATCAGACCAAAGGAATGCCCTTATCTGCTTTTGGATATGGTTAAACTGATAGTTCTTGAAGAGAAAGGTAGCAGAGAAATAGATGTTATATGATGCCAAAATCTTTTGACATACCTGAAATCTTCCAGCCAGAGATAAGTAGTTCTTATTCCATTTGGATAGTTTCTTCTCTATCTTATTCCTTACCCATTCCCACATCTCCTTTAGGTTCGGACAAACAGAGAATGGGATACCTAGATATTTCACCATTTGGGAAGGACCCAACCAATTGAGGGAAAATTTAGAAAGCCAACCCGGGGGTCTGTCATCCCAACCAAGTAGGTTAGATTTGTGCAAAGCAATCTTACTTCCAGAGGCTGGGCAAAAAAAATTTATATTTTCTAGCAAAGCAATAAGGTTCTCTTCATCAAGTTTAATCAACATTGCAGTATCATCAGCAAATTGGATATTACATTTTTTTTTTTGATTAGGTAAGGATATGCCCCTGACAGGCGGAGTGATAGAGGAGTCTTTGATTAAATAGGCCATTGCATCAGCAGCTATGACAAACAATGCAGGAGAAAGGGGACAACCTTGCCTTATTGACCTGGATAGTGCAAATTTGGGGGATCTTATTCCATTTATTTCAACTAAGGCATTGGCATCACACAATAGAGTTTTGACCAATTTACAGAACCCAGGGGGGAATCCTAGAGTCTGGTGCATCTGAATAATATATTCCCATTCTATTTTGTCATAGGCTTTCTCGAAGTCAATGAGTAGCATTGCCCCATTCTGACTTGTTTCTTTAGCCTAATGGAGTGATTCCCAACAAGTGATTAAGTTCTCTAAAATATAATGACCTTTGACAAACCCTGTTTGTGTAGCACTGATGATCTTTGGTAGAATAATTTCCAATTTGCTTGTTGTCAACTTTGCTAATATCTTATATGATACATTTAATAGTGTAATAGGTCTCCAATTTTTAACAAGGGTTCTATATCCCTCTTTGGGGAGGAGTTTGATCAGACCTTGGTTTATATTTTCCCCAAGGGATCCCTTGTGAATAGCCTCTGAGTATATCTCATGGAGATCATCCACTATCCATTCAATATTATCCTTGTAAAATTCTATTGGGAATCCATCTGGACCAGGGGACTTGTCATTATTGAGTGCCTCTATAGCTTCTTTGATTTCTTTTTTTGTAATTACAACCTCAAGAATCTTACTATCCTCTTTATCAAGGAGTTTGGGGACCAAGGACATGATTAATTTCCTTGCATTGTCCTGTTCTTTCCTAACTGGTTCTATAGAGAACAGTTGTTTGTAGTAATGAGCAAAACATTCTAAAATTTCCTTTGGATCAGAGAGATTTTTATTGTCCTCCCATATAGAGTCTATATTTTCTCTTGTTTGTTTCATTTTGAGCATTTGGAAGAAAAACTTGGATCCACGGTCCCCTGCCTCTAACCAGTTGAGCTTAGCTCTTGCTCTCCAACCTTTAATCTTCTGATTTTGTATCCTTCTAAGATCATTTTTGGCCCTGATGAGTTGATGAGTGAATGTTTCACTTTCAGGATCCCCTTGTAGTTTAGATTCAGCAACTTGTAGAGCATTATATAATTTCATCTCGTTAGCTCTAGTATCCTTAGCTTTCTTTCTACCTACCACCTGACAAAGTGAAGTCCAGGCTTCAATGTTTTGGTTCCACCTTTCAATCTTAGATAGTTTGTTGTTTGCACATTTATTGAACATTCTAATCAGGGATATTGCACACTTGAGATCACCATCTCTTAGTAAGCTAGCATTCATTCTGAAACTCAAGTTAGGGCTAGGTGTGGCAATTTTGCTATTAGTTATCTTTAGTCCAATCATAATGAGGTAGTGATCAGATAATGTATATGGTATGACATCATACTGAACCCCTTCCTCATTCTTGATAATTTCAAAATAATCCATGTTGAAGTAAAATCTATCTAGCCTGCACTATACTCTCTTATTGTATTGTTGGTGGTTACACCAGGTGTACCATATTGAGTTATGTTCTCCTTTTTTTCCTGCAATTGGGTCAATCAACCTCAGCTTGTTGATCATCCTCTCCCAATGAATCCTTTCCACTTCTTTCCATTCCACCTTGTTTCCCCCTTGTTTATCTTGTGCATTGAGTACCATATTAAAGTGATCTCCTAAGAGCCAGGGGATGTCTTCTAATTTTGCCATACATTCCCACATCTCCCCTCTTTCTCGGTAGTCATTAGATGCATATATTGAACAAAGACCAAATGTCTCATTATCATTTTTTATTATAACCTATATTGCCCTATCACAGGGGGATTGACCCCATTTGAGAACCTTGTTCTTCCATTTAGGGCTTAGTAGTATTGTAGCTCCACCCTTACCCTTAGGGTGTTTCGTGAAGAAGGGGGTGGCATCCCTCCAGATGGATTTTAGGCCAACTTCTAGTGTGAATCCTACTGATTTTAGTTCTTGGAGCATAAGACAATCAATCTCCTTGTGCATGCTTAGAAATCTTTTAACCACATATTTCCTATCCGGGCCCTCTAATCCCCTTATGTTCCATGAGATGGTTTTCATCATTGAGGGGTTGTTTCAGAATTGTCCCCAAGGGCTTTAAACCCTTCAAAACATTTGGGCAACTCCTCAATTTTTGAGAGGTGGCTGGCATCAAAGGCTACAGTTGATAGTGGTCTCCCTCTTTTTTTCCTAAGTTCAGAGAGTTGATCAGGTCCTAATGATTCTTTTCTAGCTGAATTGTCTTTACCAACTTTAGGAGATCTTTTCCTTCTTTTTTTTTTGTTTTATTACTAGTTAGATCTTCTCCCTCATCATTGGTTCCTACCTCAAAGGTTTTAGGATCAGGGGAGAAAGGATTCTCCTTCACAATATTGTCATCCACATTTACAGCCGACTGTATCCCAGATTCAGTATCATGCCCTTTCTCAAGGGGTTGGTCTGAAGGAGAAGTGGTGGGCTCCACCTCCCCATCAGTGTTATCAGAGGTTATATTAATCTGCTTACTGGATTCAATGTCACCTCCTGTCTTAGTCTCCTCTGAAATATTTTCCATATGAGGTGTGCTTATGTCCTTTGTAGGGCCATTCATGCTAATTATAGGTCCATAAGGGGAGTGACTGACCTTCTCGGTAGCACTGGTGACAACCTGGGACCCACCATCTTCCCCTCCGATCAACTCTTGGAGGAAGGGAATGGTACATGACTCAATTTCCATTTTTTGATTATATAATGCAAGTTCAAGTTTTTTTCTATGATCTGCCGCCATTTTTAGTTTTTCAAATACAATTTGTTGAGCATTTTGTTTCCTAGGTTCCCCAAGAGGATTGGCTAATATGTTCATATATGTACCCAGAACATCAGACTCACTACTAGTCTGATTTGCTTCCTTTAAGGCCAACTGATATTTGAGAATAGCTTCAGCAATTGAAGGAGGAGAAGTGGATGTGCAAGGGAGGGTTTGGGGTTGAGGTAGTGGGGGAGAAGGATCAAAAGAGGGGGGAGATTCAGCTACCCTAGGCTGGGATGAGGGGTCAATAGGAGGGGGAGCAGAGGGAACAGGGTCCGATTTTTTAGCTTCCTCCGAGTCCAAGTGAGGTTGGTTACTGCTGGATGTATTCTTGAGGGAATTACCAAATTTCTTCACCATTAGAGGGCAATTCTTTAAGTAATGGCCACTTTTCCTACACCTATGACAAGCATTTATCCCTCCTAGGTATTCTAAGGGACACGAGAAGAGTTGATTTTCTATATAGATGTCAATACCCAAGGGGAGAATAACTCCAGGGTTGAATGCAATTAGAACCCTTGCATCCACGTGAGGTAGCAGAGACGCCGAAGAATAAATTTTAATAATCTTTCCAAGCGACTCTGTGATTTGAGCAATACAGTTCCACAGAAAAAGGGGGACGTTTTTAATAACTACCCATTTAGGGTTAGAGAGGGCCATTATTTCTTCATTACAAGCAAGCGGAGTCCAGGGGACGACCCTAAAACAGGCGTTGCCTACATTCTAGAATTGTTTTTCAACTACCCTCTTTTGAATCTCTTTATCATTAAAAAAAATAAGAAATAAGCCTTTTTGTAACATTCTGCAAAAAGAAAATTGAATTCCTAGCTTAACAGACCAGGTATCATGAAACCATTTATTAAGATATTGTCTAGATGGCATTTTATCTACATCAAGGGCTGCTAAAAAAATCACAGAATCCCTAAGCCGAGCAATTTCCTTAGAAATACAATCTTTCATAGTGTAATTAGGTTTAATGATGATTCTCGGGGCCGAGGCAACCTCACCTTCCTTGAGATTTGTTGTTGCATCCTGATTTGTCTCTGGTTCAAACTTTGCCTCATCCGGGATGGTTGCGTGGTGCCCTTTAACAGCTTTCCTAAATGATTTCTTGCCATTTGTGGAGGGTTTGTGGGTATTAATCCCATCTTCACCAGTTTTCTTCTCCATTAATGGAGGCACGAACAGGGATTAATGCAGGGGCCTCCCACTTGGTTTGGGAGCCCTCAGGCAGAGAGCCGACCTGCAACCAAGGACCGTTCGTGTACCTTGGTTGCAGAGCTCCCACACCGCCATTTTTCATCTTATGAAAAATGTTTAACTAATGTTGTCTCCTTTAAAGACCACTTCTTGTCCTAGGTTTTTGTGTTTTTGCATACAATTTCATTCCCTTTGATCAAGACCTCAATGATGTTCACTAGATGAATCAACTATTATGGATTAATTTCTAAATAGATTAGAGATTATCATGGCTAATATTTAAGGTCAAGTTTTAATAAAATCCAATTTTGCCCACAAAAGACTTATTTGTCCTACATATCATGACAATTTTATTTTGAGACACCCTGGATTTTTAACAAACTATAAAAGCTTAACTAATAACTTCACATTGATGTTTAAAAATATATGGAAGAACTCTGCTTAATATGTGATGCAGAGCATGATGGAATTAAACCTTCAATCCCAAAATCAACCATGGGAATCTACCAAAACACTCCTTTAGGGTGCACATTGACCCATACAACTTTCAACTTGATAGGTTTGAGGCATCTAACAAGATTAGTTTCCATAGAACACAACTTGTTCCTCAATTAACCAACTCAAAATATGAGAGTAATCATGTCACAAATAAACAATCATCTACCAATCCACAACTATTGGATCTCTGTCACAACCAAGACTTAGTAACATCTTACATAAAAACAACATCAACCAATTCTATGCTATAACAATAATACCGTGTTCGTGCACTTTAGGATCAACTTTGTTTGACAATCAACTTGCAACTTTGTTTGCCACTGTTAAGGACAACAATTTCACAGTACAAAACTTTGTCACTCATACCTTTAACACCAAATATTATAAGGCCAATCCCTTCAGTGATAAGGAAGATAACTTATCTATGAACATCATATCTAATGTTCACAAATATCCAATAGTGCAATAAAACGTTATTCCCTCCTTACCGAGACTATTTTTGACTGTCATAAAACAAGAAGGAAGACTAACTTATAATCCGTCTAGAGAATCAAATATCTCACCCAATACTGAACCAATCACTTTGAAACTAATTTCATTAGAAAGAGCATCCAAAATAAAAACAAATCCCAAAGTTATAATAATTTTGGACGGTGCAATCAAAAGTTATTAAGGAAAATTTCCACAAACCCCAATTTGGAGGGTTTTATGATAGGTTTTCAGAAATCCCATTCATTCTTATTCTATAGCTCACAACTAGGGCTCAAATCTAGTTCAAAACAAAGTAGATTCATTGTGCTACATATTCCAATCAAGTTTGCATTCATTCAATTCAAATAACTATTAAAAATGTATGTGTGAACATCATTAGTATGACTGTCACAAAAAGAACAGTTAAGAACATTGATCAAAACAACAAACTTATTCATTAAACCTTCATCCAACTCAATTCCAAATAGAGTTTATAACCATATATTTCCTTCCTATTCATCCAACAAATATTAAAATGGAATATTTACCTTCAAAATTGATATATAATCTCTATAACTGTCACAACCCTGCAGAAGTAAGTGAGAGTAAGAAGCTTATTTGATTTAGCCTTACAAAAATTTCCTCCAACCTTGCCACTCTCATTGGATTCAACCAAAACATGATTTATATAGACTTCCATCAGTTTTGTAACTAATCTAACCTCCGTTAAACTAAATTACACAATTTGACAACTTTTTACTGCATTTTTCTTGACAACATTCAATGACATTTTAACAACTTTGACATGTGAACCCCAAACTTACCAATACATTGAGTGGACACTCTCAACATTCCAATATGGACTTATTTAAATATTTTACATCAATTTTACCATTATTATTATTATTATTATTATTATTATTATTATTATTATTATTATTATTAAGGAAACATTGACCCCTTAGTCATTATGCCCTATATGTGGTGGACTTGGAACATATTTCAAACATTCTATTCTAACACAGGGTTAAAGATGTTTGGATTCAAACTGTCATCCTTTTCCTACAAATTTCATTTATGTTACCATTATGGGGGATTCTATTTGCCTACACAAATTATACATATAAGGTGTCTAAATAGAGTATTTTTATTTTATCTATAATAGTAATTAATCTAACTATTTTTAAATCATGCATATTTTGATGCAAAGTTTTTATTTTGCAAAAAGTATACTAGAACATACAATTTCAACTTCAAATTCAATATAATTATAATGAGGAGGGAAGGCTACTTGTGTAACAATGAGATGTGCTAGATTAGTCCTACTTCTATGATAACTAGGTTTATGTTATGTAAAATTTCCACATTTTCTTACTACAATTTCATATGGGCCAAGGTCAATGGGATTCCACCACCTTCTTATGGATCTTTTATGGATGCTTTGTTTAGAAAGGGTTCAATTTGTAGAAATAGGAGATTGATACAATTAATGGGATGAAAAATAAATCTTCATCACCCAACAAATAGATCACATCTAGAAATATGCTAGCTATGGAGGAATCACCAATCATCGATCTTAGTTATTTAGTGTTCACGATAAATGCCTTGTTCTTTTTTTTATCGATTACATTGATTTTTAGTTTGGTCCAATCGCTAAGTGAGGCCACAAACTGGGGGACCTCATCCCAAAATCCAATAGTCCAAACCTATGAGCACAAAAGCATGGCAAGGATCTTGAGCCCGTAGGAGTGAAAGACCCACGTGGGTCTAATACAAAAACATCAAGCATGAAAGACCCATGTGGGTCTGACACAAAGTCCATGAGAAACACATGCCAATGAGGATCTGGATTTGCAATAAACATATGCCAATGAGGATCTAAATTCTTGAGAAATACATGCCTAACATGGATATAGCATAAGGTCCAAGAGCACACTAGCCCAGTGAGGGTTTGACATAGTTAGTCCTTAAGCTCCTCTTGAACACCTCCTCCTCAACATCTTCTCACATGTCCTCCTCCTCCTACATGTTCTCCAATCTCTACCTTCGTAACCACTGGCATGTCCTCCAATATTTGCACGTCCACCAAGGTGGTTCCAAACCAACATTAACACCATTTGGGACAATTGAGGATTTGGATCTTGGTTGCACCATTAATAGTGCAATGAAGGTTGAGCACTACACCACAAGGTAATACCCAAGATAAACGCCTTATTCTTTCATGGTAGTAATTTTTTTATAAATTTCTTGATGCCTGAATTCCTCTAGAAGATATGTATTCCTTGACAAGAAGGAACTAGAAAGCTAAAGAATAATATGAGATCCATTCATATGCTAAATAATATTTCCTTGAATTTTTTGCTAATGAATATGATATTCATGGAGTCTTTGGTGGAGATCCTCATTTATTTCAAAATATAAGGACTATGAAAAATTAACATTGTGGTTTCTAGCCTTCTACGGAGACCCTATGTACAACACTAGTTTGTATTTCTATGTCCTTCCCCCAATAATTTTGATTGATGATAAAACCAATCAAATTATCAGTTAATATTTGTATACATTTTCATGTTAGATATCTCTTAGTTTCTGGCTAGATCTACATATAATTGGATCTCGCTATTGGCAATTGACACTCAATTGGTTGGTTTCAATATGTTGTCATTGATGACAATATGGCAATATATTTCGGCATCATATTTTGGTTTAGTAGTGTACCGACAGACACTTCACTAGCATCGGTACCGGCAAGTTGGAAGGAATTCTAAGGTTACCGGCATTGCAGACTGACAAGGTTTATATTCAGGTTATCGGTATTGGAGGCCGACATCATGAGGAAGATCCAACATCAGCAGTTGTTTTTGATATTCATGTATTTATGTTATTGAGCCAACATGTATTTTCATATTGTAATTATCCTTGTAATCCGACATAAGGCATGATGAATTGTAAAGGGGTATATAGGTTAGTTGGTTAGATCATTTGAGGTAATGAAATATATGTAGGATGTAAGGTTATGGATGGATAAGAGAATATGATAATGTTTTGTAATGTGAAGTTTATGTAAGGGGTATTTTGGTAAGGGTTTAGGGTTTCAAAATGGAACAGACAAAGCTTAATCAGAATTGTATTCAGGCATAGAAGATGCTATCTTTGTAGTTCAATCATTTCTCCGAATTGTAGTCTAGGTTTGTATGTAGTCAGTGAGGCTCCTTTTGTGATTGAGCAGTGTGCTCTAGGTTGTAAGACTTCCTACAAGTGCAGGTTCCTATATTTTGTAATATCTCTTCATATGGCAAGTGGATTGATATTATGGGTCACAAATCCCACCATGGTTTTTCCTCTTTGAGGTTTTCCACGTATAATTATTTGTGTTATGGTATTCATTTGTGTTATTGGCTTATTGGTTGCTTTACTTACTTCAATTCTATATGTACCAGTATACCAGTTGGTGAATGCATGTTTTAATAAGGTTAAAATTGATCATTCTAGTAGAACACTGATTCACCCCCCCCCCCCCCCTCTCAGTGTTCTTGGATTCTAAAAATTGTAAAAACCTTTGGTACTGCTAAACATAAGAAGCAAGAGGTTGAAACTGAGTTCAACCAGAAGAAGTGCGAGAAGCAAGAAGGAAAGGCAAGTAAATTTGTTGAAAAGGTTTCAAAGGACTTTAAGGCATTGATTGATGTTGTTCCGAAGAAAGGGAGAAAAAGGAAGAAACCATAAATTCATTGAGCCAATTGCAACAGACTCTAGATCTGATGATGATGACACACCCTTAGCATGCAAAAGGATGTTGAGGAATAAAATTGAAGAGACTAAGGTAGAAGCAAAGAAGCAGCCAGTTAGGAAAGTTACTATTAGGGTACTAGCATAGAAAAGAGAACCTAAAGCAAAGATTACTTTGGTGGCAAATATTCACCAATGGCAAATTTTTCACGTCGGCAACCTGGGAAAGGGTGAATATTTTGTACCAACTAGGGGTGGCCATGTCGCTAGAACATTAACAATTTCCATCAAATTCACAGCCCGATCGCCATATGTTTTATGTAATTAAATGTTTCTATGCGAGGATTTAGCCAATACAATATATGGTGGACATAAGGTAAATTTAATTTTTTCGCCTACACTCTCAAAGGTTGCCTTAATAGGTGACCATAATTTTCCTAGGGGCATGTGAAGGTTTGTTAGCTAGGAGGACCCAATTCGCCCGACATTTTGCCAACGTGTGCCTCCATTCACCCCAACTTTCACCAACTATATTGTATTTGCCAATTATTTGGATGACCTATAATCACCTCGAAAATTACATAAGTCGTGTTATAGTTACGAGGGATTCGCCAAATATTTGTATCCCATATAAAATTCCCGTGGAATTCGCCATATAAGGATTGGTATAAATACATGCAAAGATCAAATCTATCTCAACACAATCTGGTGGGTTCTAGGCTCTGAATTTTGATCAATAGCAAAGTTTCAGACCAAGGAAAATCATTGTTGTTGACTACATTGGCGACTGCTAGTGACCTAAAAGTGAGCGATCATATTTTTGAAGTGTTATAATATTATTCTAAATTTATCTACATTTTTTTGCACTGTTGAATTCATTTTTACTCAGTGGCGACCCGTCAATACCAAGTAGTCAGGGGGGACATTCAAACCTTAGACATCTAGATTGTAGGTCTTAGGGCCAATGAAACATCTATCATACATTATAGTCTAGTATTGCTTTTTCAACAAATTGATATTTTTTTGGAAACCTTTATTTTGTTGGAGATGTCAAATAGGAAGAAGGGTAGGAAACCTGAATGTGGGGAAGGCCATGAGAGGCCAACAAAAAGAAGAATGTTGTCTTCGTACTTTGGATTTGGAAAAGATTGTGGTGAAAATCAGGAAGGTACATCGTCACAAGTACAAGGACAAAATTCACAACCTACACCGCATGTTGAAGAGGGCAGTGAACCTGATATCTCAAATCAGGATGATCTTGAAGAAGAGTATCTGGTAGATGCCCAAGTTAGCCGAAATGATATAATCGACTTGGGTGATAATGCCATTGATGATAATGCAGGGAAGGGGAAAAGAAAAGCCAAATCAAAAAAGGGTGAACCACAATCAAAAAAGGATCGGGAGTGGGATATGTAAGTGAGGATTTTTCAAATTAAATGGGCATCAAAGTATCCATTCATTGAACCAGTGGAGAATCCAATTGAAGGTGAGCCTCTAATAGAATGCAGGTGTAAGATTTTCACTTGGAAACATAACAAGAAAATTAGGTTGTGGCTAAAATTTGACACCATAGAAAAGCATATGGGTAAAGTTTATGAAAAACAAATGATAGATGCAGTTGAAAAAGCAGTGATGAGATG
Source organism: Cryptomeria japonica (assembly GCF_030272615.1). Classification (NCBI taxonomy): domain Eukaryota; kingdom Viridiplantae; phylum Streptophyta; class Pinopsida; order Cupressales; family Cupressaceae; genus Cryptomeria; species Cryptomeria japonica. Next base: position 124,806,660 of record NC_081408.1, on the reverse strand, counting down.
GAAAACAAAGAAGGAATGTAAGCATGTGAGGAATGTTGAAGACTATTATTTTCATGAGAAAATATAGACGAAGCATGCTGAAGTTAAAGGTTCTATTGAAGCTAGTTTTGGAAAAGAAATGCAAATAGAACAACTAGGAAAAGTTGTTCAGTTAAGCATTGTTTTTTTATATTTTGAGCAGTTTTTTAATATTTTGAGTAGAGGGTGCACTATGATAGATTTCCCATCAATTAGTGGTTTATTAAACTTTTTGAAAGTTCCTAACTATCCTAATAGACACTGGTCAGTAAATAGTGTATGGGAATGGGCAAGTTGTCTTGTTGAGGTTGAAAAAGATGTAAAGGAAAAAATAAGAGAGTCAAACTTTATTGCATTTTCTTTAGACGAAGTTACGGCAATACACAATACTTCATGGGTATGCATGCATGTTTATATTATACAGAATCATACCTACCAACCTCATCTACTATATGTTGCTAAGATGAAGGAGAGTGCGATAACGAAAAATTTATTTCAACTAGTAAAGAGAAGTTTAATTGAATATGGAGGTATGGATGACATGACAGTTGCCAAAAAATTGGTGTGTGTTGGAGCAGATGGAGCTTCAGTAATGCAAGGTCACAGGAATGGTCTTTGTATAGAAATTGAAACTTCATTTGCACTGTACATTACTGCAATTCACTGCATGGCTCACAGAATGAATCTAGCTTTTGGAATTGTGAGCAAGTATGCTTCAGTAATGAAATTTTAATCAGAGAGCTCTACTCGCACTTCTGTCGAAGTCCCAAGCAATTTATGGAATTTCAACACTTTGTTGATGGAATAACTGATGGGAACAAGCTTCTCAAGGGTAATGATACCAGATGGATCTCTTTGGATGGTCCAGGGCATTGATTTTTTTCAGAATGTTCATCCTTGATTGGACTATTTCACACAACTCACGACAAATCAGAGCAACCAAAATTTCCTGACCTTCTTCGGAGGTTAAGTAATCTAGAGATACTCTTAACTTTAGTAGCTCTTCTGCCCATGCTAGAGGAAATGAGGAATACTATGAAGGCTTCCCAAAAAAGAGCTTTGTATATTGCAGAATATGCTACACTACGTAAGATGACATGCATGACCCTCGACAATTTCTATCAAAATCAACCAACACTATCTAATGAAAAATTTGTTAAGTGGCTGATACTCATAGATTTGAACAATCCTTATAACTTTTTACAAATCAGTACAAATGCGGAGGTATGTGCCAATGTACGAGGAGTTGAGATACCAATGCACTTCTATACCACGGTCGACCCCGAGGAACCAAGAAAGCACCCCTGGAAGCAACTAGCAAGAGTTACAAGGGAAGATTTTGACAAGATTGTTGAGACTGTAACTACTTCTGTGAAGAAAATTGCCTATGATCTTTCCTCACAAATTAGAAGTAGATTCCCTCCTGACAACCTACTCGAAGCCATGTCTATTGTGTTTCCTCAATATTGGAGCCTCAACAGTGCAGCTGATTTTCAAAGTAAGCTACTGACTTTGATAAAACAATTTTGCATATCCAGAGAATTGAATGTAGTAACTATAAATGGAATATTAGATGAAACTCATCTTTGAGAGAAATCATCTCGATTTGCATACACTATGAGAGAACAATATGGCAAAATGGAGAACTCCCGCGAAGAGGGATCAGTTACAAGGCTTTGGAAATATATAGCTGAGAATGCAGTGTTGCGTGATTCAATGCCAGAATATTTGAAGCTTGTCTTACCATGATATTGGGTTTGGTGGAAAATGAGAGATTTTTCAGTGCTTTGGGTTCCTAAAATCAAAGCTAAGAAACAAAATAGACAAAATTTTGGAAAATTGCTTGAGGCTCTATACATCTAGGTATGATGTCCACACTTTCCCTTACGATAGGGCACTACAAATCTGGAGGACCAAATGTGAAAGAAGAGGTTTGGAAAACACTTCAAACCAAAGTGCCAGTGGGACTATTGACTCATGTACTAGACCTATTGGTTGAATTGAGATGCAGTTCAACAAAGGTATGCAAACTTAGAGTGAAGAAACCATAGACAAGAATCAAGAAAGATCTGAATTTGATGAGGATGAATGGCAACTGTAAGGGATTGGTATTTATTAATCTTATTACCATATCTCATCATTCATATTAAAAAAGCATATTATTAATAATTATGGCTGATAACTTGATGATATTTTATGAGTCTTTTAACTTTTTGCAATTAGAATTTAATATTGATTTGTAATTATATTTTTCAACTTTCTATTTCCAGATTTAAAATAGCATAATAAAATACCATAATGTTTTTATCGATACAGAGATGTTTATTTAGACATGTTTGAGAACTTAGATTTTCATTAATTCTTTCAAAATATAGGCTTATAGCCATATGATACAATTCATTCAATAGTAATACACTAATCTATGTGATTCTCCATGCAAATTGCAAAAGTGAATACAAAGTTTCAGAACCCTTTGCAAATGACCATGAATTCCCTTTTATAGAAACAAGGGAGCAACAACAGCTCCTGTGTGATTCTCCAATGTCCATGCAAAAGTGAATACAAAGTTTCAGAACCCTTTGCAAATGACCCTAAATTACCTTTTATAGAAACAAGGGAGCAACAACAACTTCAAGTCGAATTGCAAGTTTGCAACATGTTAAGACTCAACATCAAAATCACAAACTCAACACAGATTTGCATGGCCATCACTGGCCGGATTAGAAATTTAACAACTACTACATGTCTGATGTCTCCTATTCAAAAAACAGAGCTCAAAATTAAATATTAATTCACGCCATGACAAATTAAATATAGATAATAGCAGTGCCCAAAACCTAGTAATAAAAATAGAGAAATGCATAAATGTTAAAGCTTGGGAGAGTTTGAGAATACAAATTTACTGGCTGAAGTTTTGCACTATGCATCATACATTCATAGGCTGGATTAGCAATTTAGCAACAACGAGTGTTGGTTTTTTCCTATTCACAAAATAGAGTTATTTCAAGTGATGCCAAATTCCAAACAGAAAAAACTTAAAACCTTGAAATTAAGAGTAAAAGAAGAAAATTGTGCAATACATACTATGATTCTTAAGATTTTTGTGCCAGTTTTTGTAGGGTGCTCCACTCTTCATCTGATGGAAGGTCAATATTCTGTAAACTATGGAAAGTCAACTGCAACTTCATCAACAATCCATATTTAGAAGATTGACTTGACATCACTATTTCATCCAATACCAAATTTAGAGTTGTAAATGGTTGGATGAATTCCAGAAAGCTTTGGGGAGTTGTGTCCTTAGGAAGCAAGTCTAAATCAAACTTCATTTTTATCTCCATGCTTTTTTTGTAAGCTTCTTTTCCAATGAATTTACTTGATGGATCAACAGTCTTACGCAAACCAAATTTAATCAAATTATTTTTCTTTTCTTGCAGCTTCAATATCTTTTTGCCACATTTTTCCATAACTTCTGATGTTTCCCTTAGTTTCTGTCATTTTTAAATGATAGATGATGTCCTAATTGTGGCATCAATGTGGCTCTTAATTACCTTGGATGCCAAGTAGTTGTCACTGGTACTGTAGACTACGTGTAGAATCTATTTTGCCATATCCTCTTTTGAATAAACATGTATGCTCTTCTCAAAGTGCCCTTTGATTTTCATATAAATTACTCGTAGACTTTCGTTCAATTCAAACCATTCGCACAACTTGTCACTCCTCTGCAATATTTGCCGCCAAATGCTTTCTTGTATATACTTCATTATATTTTTCATATTATCTTTCAATATATCCTCCAAAGTTTTTATTTTATCATTTGCATTGTGCATGTCTTCTTTCATTTGTGCACATTTTTTCTTTCTTCCTCTACTTCCTCTTGCAAATGTTTTTCTTTTTCCTTCCCACGATCCAATAGGTCCTGTATTTTTCTTATTTCGGTAGCAGCAGACTCATAACTTTTGTATAACTTTTGAAAACTGGCTCTTTCCTCATCAATTGTTTTACTGCTTTTAGCCAGTTTTTCTCTCAGGTCCTTCAATTCTACATCCATCTTCTCCTACTCTGCAATTTCTACTGCAGAGCCCAAATTTTTTATCCTTTTCTATAAATCATTGCACTTGTTATCTGCTACTTTCCTCTTTGATTTTTTCATTTGCCATGTCTGCCTGTAACTTTTCTATTTGTTTCTCTATTTTATTTTTTTCTCTCTCCATCTTTAGCAGTGAAGTGTAGACCACTTCATTAGTCCTTTTTGACACACTAATTTTGTCCACATTATGTACTTTGGAAAAATCTATTTGGAGGGTGCTAACTTGAAACTCAGAGGGATTTATCTGACCGTGTGGTGGATTTTTATCTTTAGTTGGGGTCGGAGGCATAACAACCATGAATTCTATCATATTTTTGTGTTGGTCATGTGTTGGAAATACCCTGTTCCTTGCAGGTTGTTCATCTAAAACTTAAATTAGGGCAACCCTATGAAATGCTTTCTTTTTTTCTTTATTTGCATTTGTTGTGTGTTCAATTTTTTCATAGTAATCACGAAATTGAAAATTTGGGCTTGTTGAAGTAATTGAATGTTTGAAAGGTGACATAGGAATAACCAAGGCTCCAGTTCCACTTATGCATGTGGTTTTAACTAATGATTTACTAGGATTACCAACAACCATTCTTGATCCTGTCCCACTGACACTTTCATGTGTAGTTTTCATAATCTTTTGAGGTGTGTGATCTGAAGCTGCAAATGATTGTTTTGTAGTGTTAGTGGCACTTGATATAGGATTCTAAATAGTATGACTATCTACCACTAGTGGCCTCTTGTGAGAGATATTTTGTTGTAGCCCTTGTCCAACACCAAGAAAACTAGTATCAGTAGTAGTACCCATGCCAACCCCACCAATCACAACAACACTTGACTGAAAAATAATGGGAATAATATCCCTAGATTCCCCACCAGCAGTAGTGGCACTTGATTCGCCACCAGTGGTAATACCATGATGTGGTGGTAGTTGTGAATTTGAACCTGAAACAAATGTAGGTGGACCTTGAGGGTAATGAGTAGTACTTATCCATGATGAATCTAAAGAATCAAGTCCAATCAGTAGTTTAACATGAGCTTTTGATTTTGAATCTGATGGAAGTTGTACCTCAAGTGGATACCAAATGCCTTCTCCTCTGGGACCTAGACCACCACCTTCAAAACCCATTTTTTTCCACAATGTTTCCCCTTTGCTATATTTTTCTTTCATGGACTCATTGACTCCACCTAATATTTTAGGGACTGTAGTAGTTGTTGGAGTGGGCTCGACCTCATACTCATCATCATCTTCACTCTTGTCATATGTTGTTGTGGGATGCTCCATATTCCACAATTTGTTAAACTCTTCATCCTCGTCGATGGTCTCAAATTTTGCACTGGTCTTTGATTCACCGAGATTCTTCCTCATAGTCCAAAAATCATTTATTTTGGTTTGAGTCCAAAAACTCTCTTTACATTCTTGCAGAATTGTTTTGGGAATAGATTTGTTAGATGGATTAGCAAATTTTTGGTAGAAATTGGAGGACCTCCTATTTTGTATGCCCTTGCCCTCCTCTATTGTCCTTTGTGTGTGCAATACCATAATTTGTGATGAAATTTCTTTTGTTGAAATGTTATTGTCAGCTACAATTTTCTCCATCTCTTTTTTTACCTCATCCTAGGAGTCCATGTTTCTAAGATTTTCTAGCAATGGTTTACTTTCATGTTGACATAACGTTGAAGTGTTCCCATTTTTCTTAAGCCTTGCTTGAACTACACCGATTGGATCATACTACCAGAGACCCTCATGACCAAAGTTAAAAACTATCAAAAAATCATGTGCCACATTGAATGCTTTTCCCTCAAATGTGAACCCTCCACCTGAGAAAGGCAAGGAAGGAAATATGCTCTTCTTTTGTTGACCATGGAAGTGGTTATCTATGCTCTCCAATTGTCGTACATATTCCAATGTAAATACCATCTTTGTCACATGTATTGGAAGTCTATATGGTTTTACTGCTGATCCGTAAAACCTTAACACAATGAATTCTTCCATGAAGAACCAGTCATCCAATTCTATTTGACTTTTGGGTTGAATGCAATCTCTACAAGACACAGGCAACCTAGGCATTGGAGTGCTTGTAGTTTCATTATACATTGGTGCCAAAAAGAAGTCTACAAAATGGTTGTAGTTCTTTCTATTATCATTCATCCTTCTCTTTGGTGTCCATTCATATATTGGACACTTTGTTCTGTTCTGAGTCTTCTCATCAATCTTATAGTTCACAATTTGAAGATTGTTGGTCTCGAATATTACACGATACTTGGATAGAAGGAGAACCTATATGTCTTACAGGAACCCTTTTTTATCATTAGTAATTGTTTTTGCATGGATTGAACAATGTGCACAATAAAATTATATCTTATTGGCTGACCTACACAATGGATATTATAAATCATTTCAAGAAGGCTTGGACCCGCTTCCCTATCATTTTCCAATCCTAGGCAAAACGAAAAACAAGGAAATAGTATCCCCAACCCATGGAACAAAAATGTTATAATCATAAGGAGGCTTATGATTCTAATCCAACAGAATACCACACTTTATTAGAGCTTTGATAAATGAATCTCTGCGACTTGGATTGAGACTCTCATAATTCTCTGTCAGCTTCCCTAGGTCAATTTGGACGTTTGAGTTTTGTGCTTCAAACCCTAGGTTCAACAAACGAGCCAATTCTCCCTCTTTTATGGATAGAATTTCCTCTTTTGTATTTTTATTGACAATTGATTTTTTATCTTCATCATAATTTTTGGTGTAGACCATGACAAAATTGGGGCAAGGGAATACTTCAGGTAATACCATGCTTCCCAATCCAACATCCCACGATGCGATTTTATTTTTTCTTTGTTTTAACATTGAGTTGAAAATAGTAAATTTTTCCCTGGATGCATCTACCGCCTTACTAGACAATGCATATCTAATATCTATGATACGCTTTTCACCATGGATAACAGGGTCATAAATATCATGGTATTCATCAGTGAAACCTGGTGTTTTAACTAGTTCGATTAGGTACAGTTTTTTTTCACTTGGCTTCCTGTTGAACTATTGCTTCCCATTTTCCTCATCATTGTTATTGTTAATAATTCAAAATAATGCTAGATAAAAACCTAAAAATTCTAACCCTCAAATTGGACCACGAGATTAAAAAAAGTAAAAAAGGCGAGATGTAGGTGTTCTAGATTTTACTCGAAATTTCTATTTCACTAGATTGGTGCAGACAGTCTCTATTGCAACTTGCATTCCTCAATCTAGTAGATGTTTCTGAATCTCCCTCGAGTTACTAGTTTGTCCATGAAATGAAATACGATTATGATTTATGAGTCTCTTATTTTGAAAACTCTGAAAAGTACAAAAGTAATACCTAAAGGGCAAAATATCTAGAATCATGTTGTAATTTTATTAATTATTATTAATATCCATTCACTGTCAAAGGATAAAACATTCATTACTTCAGTCTAAATTTTGAGGACATTAAATGTAAAATGTTCAATTACGGGTGAAGTTCTCACAAATGTGTTCACTTCCCACATTCGGGCTAAAATCCACCCTAAGCCGTTGATCTTTGCTCATCCAACGGATGATGGTACATGTTGTTAGATGTTGTGGGTCCCATGACTTTTGCCATTTTTCGGGCACGTCACCACATTTGAGTCACTTTTCAGGACTTTTTTTTAAGTTTGCTTAATCATTTTAAACTTCAGCCCGAAAAAGAGCTTTATAGACTTAATTATATTTAATTAAATTTAAAACGTTCAATTCTGGGTGAAGTTCTCACAAATGTGTTCACTTCCCACATTGGGCCGAAATCCACCCTAAGCTATTGATCTTTACTCATCCAACGGACGATGGTACATGTTGTCAGATGTCGTGTGTCCCACGATGTTTGCCATTTTTCGGGCACGTCACCACACTTGAGTCACTTTTTGGGACTATTTTTTGTCTATTTAATCATTTTAAACTTCCGCCCAAAAAAGAGATTTATAGACTTAACTATATTTAATTAAATTTAAAACGGTAAATTCTAGGCGAAGTTCTCACAAATGTGTTCACTTCCCACATTCGGGTTGAAATCCACCCTAAGTCATTAATCTTTGCTCATCCAACGGACGATGGTACCAGTTGTTAAATGTCATGGGTCCCATGACTTTTGCCATTTTTTGGGCACATCACCACACTCGAGTCACTTTCGGGACTATTTTTAAGTTTGTTTAATCATTTTAAACTTCCACCCAAAAAAGAGCTTTATAGACTTAATTATATTTAATTAAATTTAACACATTAAATTCCAAGCGAAGTTCTCACAAATGTGTTCACTTCCCACATTCGGGCCGAAATCCACCCTAAGTCGTTGATCTTTGTTCATCCAACGGATGATGGTACATGTTGTTAGATGTCGTGGGTCCCATGAATTTTGCCATTTTTCAAGCATGTCACCACACTCGAATCACTTTTCGAGACTATTTTTTAAGTCTGTTTAATCATTTTAAACTTCCACCTGAAAAAAGGCTTTATAGACTTAATTATATTTAATTAAGTTTAAAACAGTAAATTCTGGGTGAAGTTCTCACAAATGTGATCACTTCCCACATTCGAGCCGAAATCCACCCTAAGCCATTGATCTTTGCTTATCTAATGGACGATGGCACCTGTTATTGGATGTCGTTGGTCCCATAATAAGAGACATTTAAAGATGTGCAATAGTTTGAGATAACCTAGTAACTATTAAATATAATATTAATATTATTTGTAAAAATATGAAATTCAAAAATAGTATAGAACATGAAACTTAGTTTCTAGAATAAAAAAAATAACTAAATAAAAATATAAATTTTGATATACAATTTTAAAGGTGAAAGTTTAATATAAAAAATAAAACATTCAATATTAAATGTAAAATATTAATTTAGATCATTCTAGGGCAAATTCTAGACTGCGAATTTGGACTGCGAATTCTAGACTGCGAAATTTGGACTGCGAATTTGGACTATGAATTCTAGACTATGAAATTTGGACTGCGAAATTTTGGACTGCGAATTCTGGAGTGAATTTTGGAGCAATTTTTTTGGAGCGTTTGTTGTGGACTGTGTGCTCTCCAACATCATTGGCATTGTATGACATGGCCAACTCTGCGAGGATGTGGAGGAGTGAATCTCCTCCACATGGTTTGCATCTTCTCTTCGTGCCCTTATTACTATTTTGCATTTACTTTGTGCCCTTATTATTGTCTTGCATTTACTTTCTGCTCGACGCTTAATGTATTTTTTCTACACGTTAACCTAACCATTAATCACACCTCTAGTCACTCGTGTGACTCCTCTGTAGCTCCCAATGGACCCTAAGTCTGATGGCGCTACCATTAATTCTCCTCAACCCACCGAGTAGGCTCATTCAAGCCAAACAAAAACATTTGTCGAGACTGCTAAACCTTCTGAGCAGGCTCACTCAAATCGAAAGAAAACCTTTGCCGAGACCGTTGCTCCGTCTGCCCATGGAGTCCACCCTAGTGCAAGATTTTTTAAGACTCCTGGAGGTGAACTACCCAGTGAGGAAGGTAAGAGCCCTACCGTGCCCTTGAATTCTTTCTGCATTTCACCAAATGATGAAATGTTGAAAGAAATTGTTTCCAAAAAAACTAGGTTAAGCAATACTGCAATTTTTTTCGCTTGTGTTAATATTGAGAAATGCCCGCCTAGGAAATTCCTACATGATTGGTTTCATAATCTTTGGAGTTTGAAGTTAGGGCTTAAGATTTCTTTCTATAGGCAAGTCCAGAAAGGTCTGTATATTATATTTTTTAATAATCATGAATCCCAAGTTGAAATTCTTAAAAGACAATACTGGACTATTGGGAACACCTCCTTTCGTGCCCTAGCTTGGTCTTCAGAGGCCGTCAATGAGGAAGTTATTGCGCTCTCAAGCCCTAGATGGGTCATCCTTAAGGATGTCCCTCCCTTCCTATGGTATTTTCTTCCCCAGGTATTGGAAACATTTGGGAGAATAATTCGAGTTGATGAAACAACACGGTTTAGTCCCTAACCTTGATGCAAGAATACTTATATCCATTAAAACTGGGGTCGACATCCCTCCTCTGCTAAACCTTAACATCGGTGATGAAACATTTGCTTGCCCTGTTGAAATACTTGGAGGAATGAACGCTTGTTTTTTGTGCAAAAAAGAAGGGCATCTTCGGAAGAACTGCCCAATCATCAACCACAGGAAACAAAAAAATAACACTAACCTAGCAGGAACATCTGAAAACCCTGGCTCTGATAAGGAGTTGATCCCTAACCCAAGCAACCTTCATTCTGTTGGAAACAATACCAACCCTAACGATGATCCCTCCCTAAGGTCGTCTCCTAGCCTCATCCCTGTTGAATTAAATCCAATGATTGTTGACACCACTACCGAACCCCTCAACCCTGCTTCCACTCCCTCCAAAATTTCTGAGGATTCGCCTTCTGATTGTTTTCAAACAGTCACATCAAGAAAGCAGAGACGAAAGAATGCCCAACAACTCACCTTAAATCAAATCTGAGTTGGTGATCAAACTGCTAATCAGTTGACTACTAGTATCAAATACCCCATCACTATGAATGATGACATACTAAAAGCTTCACAAACTCCGACCACCTCCCTGGTTAAAAATATGGCTAAAAATTTAGAGAAGCCTGATCGCAGTGCTGGTGATGCTAGCATGAGTGATAACCCTACAAAAATGGTGCTCAGGTCTGGGACCCCCAGACAATCCAAATCCAAATTATTTGTAGACGCTACCCCTAATGTTAACACCTCCAACCTCGCAACTGCATCTCTGCTAAATTAAATATAGGACAACCATATTATTGAAGTCATTTATGCTAATAAGGGACTAGAGGACATTAAGTCTAGCTCAATGCTCCTTGGCTTTCCAGGCTCCCAAGTACCTGTGTCGAACATTATAGAAACTGCATATGGTAAAATTGAGCTAATTGAGCTTAGTGAGGAAGAGGATGACCTCATGAAAAGTTCCTCCATGGCTAAAAAGAAAGGTAGGCCTTTTGGCTCAAAAAATAAGAAAAAGTCTAGAGATCAAAATGGTCTCCCAAATAGTCCCTCTTAATCCCCTTTTCTCATGAAATATATCTCATGGAATATTAGAGGCTTGGAGTCACCTGATAGAAAGTTTGTTATTAAGAGGTTTCTGAATTATCATAAACATCTAGATTTCTTGATGCTTCAAGAGCTTAAATCTGTTGAGTTCTCCCTTGACACTGCGCTTGATTTTATTTCGAGAGATGCGATCAAAATATGCACCAATCATCCTAAGGGAAAGGGTGGAGTTGGTCTCCTCATTAACCCTAAGTGGGCAAATCACATTAGGGATACGGGCATCTCCCCTTGTAACAGAGTGGCTTGGGCCTCCCTAGATATCAGAGGCTCCTGTTTTGGGGTATGTTCTATATATGCACCTAATGATCATAGGGAAAGAGTGTCCCTCTGGAATTGGCTGGCAGCCCTTCCAAGTATCCCTTGGGTCATGGTTGGAGACTTTAACATGATTGAAAACCAAGATGATAAGGCCAGGGGTATCCCTTTCGAATGGAAGTGCCAAGAGAAACCTCACTGGGATAGATTTAAACAACACATGCAGCTATTTGACCCCCTTGAGGGCAGAAAATGTGAATCATCTGCCCTATGGTACACTTGGTGCAACTTTCAGCAAGGCCCCAGCCGAATTTACTCCAGATTAGATAGGTTCTATGTTAATAAAAATTTCTTCTCCTTCTCCCCTAACCACTTGGGGAACTTGGTGGATGTTCTGCCAGTAACCTTATCTGACCATTTCCCTGTCATTGTTGTCATCAATACTAGGAACTCCATCCCTAACAGTAATCCTCTCAATAAGAAGTTTATCCTTAATACCTCCCTGCTAAACGAGAAGGATGCCCTAACTGCCATTAAAATGGTTAGACTCTTTAACATGCACTCTCAACATCCCCAATCCCACACCCTCAGATGGAACAAAAATGTCTCCTCTTGGCAAAAAATATTCCAAACTATAGGCCAAAAGAAAGCCAAGAATTTCAGGCTTGTGGAAAAAACTCTCACTAATTGGCTCCACTCCTTGGAGCATGAAATACAATTACATCCTTCCTCCTCTGTCCTGGTGGAACGGGTAGCCTAGGCTAGAGACATTCTTAGGAAACATTAAACAGGTCAAAATCAAGGGTGCCCTCATCAGAGCACATAACCATTGGCTCAAATTCGAAGATAAAGGCTCTAAAGTCTTCTTCAATCTCCTTAAACAAAAAAAAAATAGAGAAAAAATTGATAGAATCATAGTTGAGGATAAGGAACTCTTGAACATCAATGAGATCAAAGATGCTTTTGAAATGTTTTATAAAACCCTCTTTACCTCGGAAGATAGTGAAGCCTCAAAAGAGGCTAGAAATAGGTGCAATAACATTATCCCAAAAAGAATCTCTGAGGCTGAAGCTCTTTCTCTCAAGACCAAAATCTCTATGACAGAAATCGTTGATGCCATTAAAGCCCTCATAAAAAGCTAGAGGCCAATTACTCTCCTCAACATTTCTTATAAAATCCTGGCCAAAGCCCTAGCCTCTCGCCTTGATAAGACCCCAGGCCCCGATGGACTTCCTACTGAGTTTTACAAAACCAATATTGAGTAGGTCACCAAAGACCTTTATGACATATACACCAAAGCACTTGATAGTGGCACCCTTGGGGAGTCCATCAATAGGGGCATTGTTAAACTTATCCCAAAAGATGGGGACAAAGCCCTCATAAAAAGCTAGAGGCCAATTACTCTCCTCAACATTTCTTATAAAATCCTGGCCAAAGCCCTAGCCTCTCGCCTTGAGAAGATCCTTCCCAAGTTCATCTACTCTACCCAAACAGGATTCATTAAAGGATGGTATATCTTGGAGAACCTTGTCACTAGCTGGGAATCTATGGAATGGGCCAAAACTTCAAATCAAGATACTGCCATGTTCCTTGTAGACTTTGAGAAGGCCTATGACAGGGTGGAATGGGACTTCATCCTCATGATGCTCAAAGCCTTTGGTTTCCCTAGCGAGTTCTGTAAATATGTCCAAATTCTCCTCAAAGATCCCTCCTCCCTGGTTGAAGTTAATGGATCACTTTCCCAGTCTATTCCTCTTTCTAGATCCATTAGACAGGGCTGCCCCCTCACCCCTGCTCTGTTTGTCATTGCCTCAGATGCCCTCTTTTACCTCCTAAGAGATGATACCCTATCCCCTAAAGTTCATGGCATTAAGATACCAGATGACTCTGAATTGCTCAACATACAATTTATTGATGACACTGCGCTCTTCCTAGAGCTCTCTAGGCATAACATTGACTCCCTCAATCAAAAGCTTGCAACCTTTGGCAAAGGCTCTGGTGCTCATATCTGCAATTCCAAGTCTATCCTGCTTGGGTGGAACGAGGAACCCCCGGACTAGCTTCAGCAGGTTGGATACTCATGGGGAGGACCCAATAAAATAGTTAGGCACCTCGGTATCCCTTTTTCTGTCTCTCCCTCTCTCAAGGATATGTGGATTTGGGTCAAAGAAAAGATTGAGAAAAAACTTAATAAATGGGACAATAGGATTTTATCCCTGGCTGGTAGGATCCAAGTCTGCCAAAAAATCCTCTCCTCCTATAGTTTGTACTACTCCTCTATCTGGATGTTCAATAACTACCAAGTTTATGAGATCCAAAAATCTATCAGGCGCTTCCCTTGGTCTGATGGTAAGGGTAAAAGAAAGGCCTACGCGGTCAAATGGATTTGGTGCCACATAGATAAGAAACTTGGTGGGCTGGGACTTAAAGATCTCATAACACAAGGAGTTTCCCTAGCTGCCAAGTGGATATTTCATGCCCTGGAAGGACAAGAACCCTGGAAGATCCTTGTCAGAAATAACATACAAAATGGTGTCCCCAAGTTTGCCAAATCTTGGAAAGCCCTCCCCTTTAGTGATCTGATAGCAAGCGAATTCTCTATGTCTGTTCAAGGCACTTGGGTGTTTAAATCCATTTGGAAAGCCTGGGAGCATGTGCGTAAACTTATTACCAACTCTAATATTGATTGTAATAATACTCTGCATGGGGAAAGGTCAATATAGTGGAATCTCTACCATAACTCTAAACCCCTCATTTTAACCCAAGGCTGCTCTACTAGGAATTGGTATAATAAAGGCATTAAATACCTCATGTACATCTTGGAACATGATAATCTCATCAGCTGGGAGGACCTTAGCAATAAGTTTGGCCTCCTTGCCTCGCATAAGAGAACCTACAATATGATTAAAAATGCTTGTGCTTGTCTAGATCTTCTTAGGAACACTGATGTAGATGCTCACATATACCTCTCGTTCCAATGGAAGGATGGATCCCTCCTCTCCAAGGTCAAAGCCAAGTCTATCTACAAACTGCTCACTCATGATACCACAGTAATCGATCATATTAACTCCCTCTGGTATGTTGACCTTAATACATCTGCCTGGCAGAAAACATTTGAGAAACTATGGAAGTCCCCCATCCCCCCTAAAATCAAATGCTTCAGATGGCAACTGATGTTGGATAGACTGCCTATTATGAATAATATTGCTACCTTCGACCTATGCTCTGTATGTAGGAAGCCTGAGACTATGCGGCACATCTTTTTTTACTGCATTTTTACTAGAGAGGTCTGGCTGATGTTTGGAATTTCCATTACTGAACATGTTTGTACTCTTGATATTATTGTTGGATTCATTCATGGCCTCAAGAAGGATGCTAACCTGTTTTGGCAAATTCTCTCTTCTTTCATACTTTGGTTTATTTGGAAGCTTAGAAATGAGGAAAAATTCCAAGGTACTGATAGGACTCTTACTAGGTTTTTTAAGAAACTCACACGTTATAAAATTGTTGTGCATATATGTTTTTTGATGAATGTTGAGAGGGAGAAGTTGTTGCCTTTCCTCAGGGATGGCCGGGCAACCATGTTCATATATGAGATGAAGGATGGCTTTGAATGGGCTAGAATTGCGGAGAACCAGACTACATTCGATGAGGCTCTAAAGAAACTAATCAAGGAACTCAAGGACAATAGAGGTCCCTACTTTAATAAGCTCGAAATGTTTACCTAGGTCCTGGAGTGGAAGAAGGTGGTGTGGATGGAAGGGCCACAAGGATGGACAACATGGATGGAAAACCAAGATGAGATTCTGCAATACGTGTCCAGTAGCCTCTAGTTGATGTATATGGTTCATTGTATATACTCTCTCTCGTAACTCTTTTTTTGTAGGAGGTTGTCTTTGTTCAGTCGAATAATCCCACTAGTTAATGGCTGAGGCTTTGCCTCCAATCCTTGTTTTTGTATAAACTCTCCTTATTTTGGTCTCTCGATATTTAATATAAAAAATATATATATTAATTTAAAGTTTAACAAAATTCTTTAAAAATATGTTTACAATATATAATTTTAAAAAACAGTTTAAAATATATATATATAAGTTCAACATAAATTTAGTGTAATATACATTTTCATTTAATTTAATTTAATAAATAAATAAAGACTAAAAATATATATATAAGTTCAACATAAATTTAGTTTAATATAAATTTTAATTTAATATAATTTTAATTTTATTTAGTTCAAATTATTTTAATAAACAAATAAAGACTATAAAAAAATTATATGATTGTATTTACAACAAAGTTTATAGCCTGAACCTCTACGAAAAATCCACCCTAAGCCGTTGATGTAATTGAGTCTAATCATGTTCTCAACTTCTCCAATTGAGTCTAGAATCTTGAATTTTCTTCTAATGACATTGGCCTTGAGTCTAATAATGTGGCAAATCTTATTGATAAACCTGCACCTCCTAAGGACCTATGCAATATGCATTACCTTTGAATTCAATCCTAGTGACTTTACAATTGCATGAAGTAACATATTGATATGATAAATTTGATTTAGTGGTTAAGATCTTTTATGGTTTCTCTTGTCCTACTATAGGTTCTATTACTCTTCCCGTTAAGGTTGGTACTAAGTGCTTAGATGTCATTTTTGCTATCAATCCTAAATCCTACATCAAATCAATTTTGTGTGAAGTTGGGACATCCTTGCCCTGGGTTTCTTCAATGAAAGTGATCCCATCTACCCTTCATAAATGTCTCAAATTTCTTCATTATGACAAAATCTTAACTATAAATCATAGCATGTACCCAGTACCAGCCCACGCATGCACTAGTTCAACAACAACTAACTGAGTAAGTTGGACTTTTAATTCACTTGTTTTTTGCGAGATAAACAACTTTTTTTTTATATTTATAAAATTATAATTATTAATCAACCATAATCAATGTACAAATAATTAATGGAACGAACTAAATTTTTTTCATATATATTAAATATAGAGGAAGAAGCATTACATAAAAAAGATCACATTATTAAGTTTATTTCCATTGTTTAACAAAATATTGAAATAGCATAGCTCATACTCATAAACAAAAATCATTTGAAAAACTTTCATCAATGAAAATGAAAATTGAAATAGAAAGCATTTTTATATCCATAACTAGCAAACTGAAACAAACTGGAATTTGAAAAATTATCATTAATATTTATGCTTTGGAAATTTACAATTTTTACATGTCTGAGTGTTTGACACTTGAGTCCCTCAAAAAGTTTAAAGCCAAAATGACCTTTGAGGTTTCGAGTACATAGGCAAAAAAAAACTACTAGGGACTAGGGGGTCAGGGCTAGGGCACAGGTAGTGGATGGTTTGCCCTAAGAATATGGCCCTCCTTCCATGTATAATTCTTCAGACAACATACGCTGAGAGAATTCTTCAAGCCACCTGTAATTTGGAAATTCGTCCAAGAGCAACCATTTCCCAAGAAAGTCCCTGCCAACCCGCGCCCATTCCCTGTGATACGTCAACTGCTCCGCATTCAGGTTCAGAAGGAACGGTTGCCTGGCCACTGGCCACTAGCACTGTTTGGTCAAGGAGGAGAAGCTTGGTTAATTCACTCGCCCAAGGGATCCCCACCCCTACTTCTGCAAGGATGACAATAGTAATGTCATCTCCAAGGAAGTCTTCCTTAAACACCTTCCTTAACAGCATCAACATATCCACCTTGTCTCCTCCTAGGTCCAGAAGAGACACCAAGAACCTGGATGTAATATCTGTGTTAACACGGTATCTATTTTTTGTTTCACAAAAAGTCTCTGCCCAACACCATCTGCACAGCCTCATTGGTGAACGACCCAACCTCCTTGCAGACTAATTGGAGGGTTGGGTCTCTAAAGAAGCCCAGAAAGGCCCTCTGGTCCTCTGCAAAAATGCTTCTCAAGTGGATGGGAGTGTCCATCTTGAGAAATCAAATTACCAAATTAAACAACCCGAGCCTATAGACCTAAACTAGAGGCAGAATTTAAATACCGTGAGCTCCGATGATTTATCTACCAAATGGCAAAGGCTAATTGAAGATGAAAGAAGCAGAGTTCATATATAAATAGTTGAAGATCTTGATTGTAATAATTACTTATCTAACCATATTTATTCCTTTAATTTTTTTTTAACTCTTTCGTATCTCTGCAAATCTTTCTCATAAATGTCATAGTGTGTGAAATTGGAAACAGCTATAAACCAGTACCAAGTTGGCAAGTACAACATTTGAATTCGTGGGGACATAGTGGAGTGCAGTTAGTGACTAGATTATATTAAATGACCAAAATTATCGATCGTGAGATTCATGACATTTGACACGTGTCTATTGAATCCAATTCCATTCTGGGCACTTTCTAGTGAGTTATGTTCTCTTCAAAAATTGGGCTGGAATAAAACTTGAGCCATTGATCTACGATCATCGAACGATTAAAAATCATTGATGGATTTTAGGTATGTGTCACCCTTCACGTGTCAAAGAGGCCACACTTGTTGATACATCATACAGAGTTCACACTCAATGTGATGTGCCTTGTCTGTTAATGGCAATAAATTCATGAAATCGCCAAAAAATTATATATTTTTCCATAAATAACAAAATAGTAGCCAAAACAAATTAAATAATTTTCAAGCGGTGGATAAAAATCCCCAATACATTTAAATAATTTTTCCTTCAAAGTAAAATTTTTCGCCCATACAATTATATATTTGTTCCTTTAAACAAAAATTATTTGCCTCCTACAAAATATATTTTCCCCATAGAACAAGGTATTATTCGCCAGAAAATTATGGAATTTTCATAGCCTACAAAAATATATGTGATACAAAATATTTTTTTTCCCTATTTTGAAAAAAAAATCCGCCATCAATATGAAAATTTCCCCAAAAAATTAATGTCTGATTTACCAGGATTTTACACTTTTGCGTGGGGGTGGTTTCTTAAAGTTATCCTTGACCTAAAGAAACACCTTCAGCCCCATGCGGCACTAGAAGGAGAAAGAAGAAGGATGACATTGATCTTCCACTTGAATCTAGTAATGTAAAGTTCTACTATTCCACGAAAGACTTATGCACAATAGTTGATGAAATCACTAAAGATGGTATGTTAAAGAATGTACAATTTTATTATGAGCATTTGGATAATAATGAACAAAGAGAAATAGAGGAATCAGTTTTGTTGTATTTGGATATTTATAAGAAAGCCTTGTTAGAAATTGAAGACCAAATACCGACATAGTTTTATGACATATTAGATGCTAGAAGATTATCAGCAATGGAAGAAGACGAGCAAATAAAAATTTAGGAATTGCTATCTATTTGTGTTTCTATTACTGTAGAGGAGATGGACAAGACACTTGAGGTTGCAAATAGAAATATTATTCATAGTTGCATAGAATAATCAGTCTTATGTTAGGTAGGGTCAATGAGATAATCAAGGAGACCCACAAGGCATGGGTAAAGTTCTTTGAAGAAAATTGTGGTTTTTATACTTCACCGGAACCTAAGACAGATACTACACACATCCCCGTTGAAGGGAAAGGTAAAGGTATTGTGGGTACTTCACCCTCAATTTTGAAAAACATTAAGATTGTGGATATTGAGCCCTCGGTAGATACTAATGTATAGGAAAATGTTGAGATGTCGGCAAAATCAGAGAGTGTGAAAATTGCAAATGTACAAGTTACTAATGTTGAGGACAATAGTCCTCCGGATTAAAATTAATAAGATGTGGACACAATTCCTAGGGAGGAACAGGTAGTTACTGAGACTGCACCAAGTGGTGAAGCCACCGGTGCAAGTGAGGAAGCTATAAAAGTTAAACCATCAGAGGAGAAGAAAGGGGAATCCTATAGAGAACCGGTAGTGAGTCCATCATTGTTGTCAATTAACACCTCGTAGGTTGAAAAGAAAAGCATTATCAAGATGAGTTCTAGTGAACTCATAATGATGGTTGCACAGAAAATGATGAAGGAAGGATCTATGGATAAAGGGGTTATTGATCAATCTATCACTGTTTTGCAAAGACTTGTCCCGAAGTGCAAATTTGACAAAGAATCAATCCCATTCGGCAAACTTAAGATAATAATAGAGCACATTTCAAAGGATTTGCAATCTTTGCACCAGATATCAAACCGACAAGCACTGGAAAGGTTTACACAAGCAAAGAGACCTACATTTGATCAAGTGATTGAGTTTGAGAGGAAGGAGATCAATGAAAAGTTAAAGTTGATAGATAATTCTTTAAGGCAGTGTACTAATATTTATAGAGTGTGTTGTAATACAAGTTTACTTACAGCTGAGACAGATAAAAGGATTAAAGATATCCAGGAGAAGATTTTAGGCATAGTTAATTCTTTTGATGGTTCACATTCATTAACTACGGCAAAGACTGCAAATCCTTTGAAAATAGTTAATTCTTTTGATGGTTCACATTCATTAATTCTTTTGATGGTTCACATTCATTAATTCTTTTGATGGTTCACATTCATTAAATTTTCATCATGTTATAATGTAAGTT